>NC_056748.1:153107876-153127876 GCF_019279795.1 Protopterus annectens | reverse complement strand
CTGCTGATAATATAAATCAGCAAGTTGAAAATTGTTGATGCAAAGTATATTTATCTGAATGTATGTATACAGACACACACATACATACACACACACACACACACACACATATATATATATATATATATATATATACACACACACACACATATATATATATATATATATATATATATATATATATATATACACACACACACACACATATATATATATATATATATATATATATATATATATATATACACATACACACACACACACACACACACATATATATATATATATATATATATATATATATATATATATATATATATATATATATATATATATACACACACACATATATATATATATATATATATATATATATATATATACACACATATATACATACACACACACAAATATATATATATATATATATATATATATACATATATACATACAGACACACACACACACACACACACACACATATATATATATATATATATATATATATATATATATATATATATATACATACATATACATATACATATGTATACATACACACATATTCCAACATAATCAATAGCTCTATCTGGTTTGCACACAGCCAAGGATGGTAACCTTTTTTTTACTTTTAACCTACCATAACCCCCTTACTGACTGCAAGTCTACCCTTACAATTCTTCTCTAACTAAAATCCCAAACAACCAATTTCATTGCAGTTGTTGGCCGATTTGTTTTATTATCAGCCCCTCTCCCCCTGCCCCGAATTACTGCTACTCTTTGGTCTTCCTATAATCTGTGACTAAGAATGCAAGCTAAGATATATGAACACATTGCAACTGAGGTGCAGAGTGCTATAGAACTTACCCGCTGTTTCAACATTTTTGGACTCGCAGAGAGTTAGTTCTTCTTGGATCATTCCATTTTTAATCCAATCCTGTTTGGATCTGCCTGTGGAGCACCTCCCACTACCCTTCCTTGTATCCAGGCATAGTTTACTTAGTTTGCCTTATACTTTGAGTGCCATTTTTAAAATCCTAACCCCGGCTGTTCGTATCCACCGGTCTCATGTTCACACCAAGTAAGTAAGCTAAAGTTTTAAACATGTCTGAAAATATGTACACATTGAGCTAATAAGTTATTGCAGGTCATATTTAACTGTTACCACGACACCTATTGTATACCAGTAATGACTGCGAGCTGCATTTTGTATTATCTGTGTAAGCATAAATCACTTTCCTTCTTGACCGCTCTGCTTTGTCATGGTTGTACTGATACTTCTGTTATTTAATTCCTGCTTGATGAACGTAGCTCACTCTTGGAATATTTAGTCTCTAGTGCCATTTCTGCAATGCCTTGTTTTTCCTACATTGTTTTAACTAGCTTTTTTGGCTCTAAATTCCTGAAACGGCTGCATATAGCTACTTTTACACAGAGCGATTATTACCTCACTTGCATACTTTGTAACCTTTGTTTCTGCAGTGCCTTGCTTTTGCTACATTGTTTCGCGATACTGTAATTAACTAGCTTCTTTGGCTCTAAACATATGAAACGGCTGCATATAGCTACATTTAACTTGAGCAACTGTTAACTCACTTGCATACTTTGTAACCTGGTGCTTCCTGTGCATACTTCATAGTGCCTGTGCCCTTGCAAATTACAGCCCTTTGTGTTTTACATTTTGCTAATGCAGTTATAACAGACATATTTATTCACTTTCATGAAGTACTATGTTTTACAATTTTCTAAGGTAGATGCTAGTAGTTTAATATATACAGTTTTGCTAAGGGTAGACGAAACAGAAATAGTGCTGCTTTTTCATGTAGTATTATGTATTAGCTCTACTAAGGTAGATCCAATCAGTCTCTTTTCCCACACTATTTCCAGATGTGCTACTTTAGGTACTCTTGTTTCTGCAATTACTTACTACCACCTTTTTAATCTCTTTTCATACCACCTTTCATCCCTCTAATCTCTTCCTTTTTAACGTGTTTCTCCACTTTCTTACAGTTCACCTGCTTGTTCTTTGAAGTCCCTCTACTATTGTCTCCCCTCTTCATCAGGACCCATGAGTTGTAGACATTACCCTGCAGCTATGAGTTTCAGGAACCCTCAAGGATTTTCTAGCAAGTGACCGAGCCCTTCAGTGCTAAATGTAGGTGATTGTCACAGACTCACTCTATTCCCACACAATCAGTAGCCCTATCTGGTTTGCACACAGCCAAGGACGGCAGCCTTTTTTACTTTTTACCTACCATAACCCCCTTACTGACTTCCAGTCTACCCTTACAATTCTTCTCTAACTAAAATCCCAAACAACTCATTTCACTGTAGTTCTTGGCTGATTTGTTTTATTACCAGGCTTTCTCTACTTGCCCCCAATTACGGCTACTCTTTAGTCTTCCTATAATCTGTGACTAAGACTGCAAGCTAAGATATATGAACACATTGCAACTGAGGTGCAGAAAGCTATAGAACTTATCCGCTGTCTCAACATTTTATATAGTTTTTTGGAATTGCAGAGAGCTAGTTGTTCTTGGATCACCCCGCTCTGTTCATCATCACTTCACTCTGGTTCGCTCCACCCACCCCCCCTTATCATTACATTTATACCTTACACACCTTGTTTCCAGCCCCTCCCATACTCCTAATTATCCATTCCAAACCCTTTCCTCTCACCTCTCACCATTCTTACCTCACTCACAGCACTCCCCCCACTTGCTCCAACCCACTTGCAGCATTTTAACTGTTTCAAACATCTCATCATATCTTGCTTTATCACTATCTCCCCCAATGTTTTCTCTATCCCCCACCCCCTCTCTGGGTAACCTAAACAAATGAAGAGATATTCCCTTTTGCTGTGGTGAACTGTCCAATAAATAATCCACAAACCAAAAGACAGCTGGTTCACCCAGGCTAACACTGTGCTGAAAAGCAAATGCTGCGGTGAACTGTCCAATAAATAATCCACAAACCAAAAGACAGCTGGTTCACCCAGGCTAACACTGTGCTGAAAAGCAAATGCTGCGGTGAACTGTCCAATAAATAATCCACAAACCAAAAGACAGCTGGTTCTCCCAGGCTAACACTGTGCTGAAAAGCAAATGCTGCGGTGAACTGTCCAATAAATAATCCACAAACCAAAAGACAGCTGGTTCTCCCAGGCTAACACTGTGCTGAAAAGCAAATGCTGCAGTGAACTGTCCAATAAATAATCCACAAACCAAAAGACAGCTGGTTCACCCAGGCTAACACTGTGCTGAAAAGCAAATGCTGCAGTGAACTGTCCAATAAATAATCCACAAACCAAAAGACAGCTGGTTCTCCCAGGCTAACACTGTGCTGAAAAGCAAATGCTGCAGTGAACTGTCCAATAAATAATCCACAAAACAAAAGACAGCTGGTTCTCCCAGGCTAACACTGTGCTGACAAGCAAATGCTGCAGTGAACTGTCCAATAAATAATCCACAAACCAAAAGACAGCTGGTTCTCCCAGGCTAACACTGTGCTGACAAGCAAATGCTGCGGTGAACTGTCCAATAAATAATCCACAAACCAAAGGACAGCTGGTTCACCCAGGCTAACACTGTGCTGAAAAGACTTTTAGTTTGTGGATTATTTATTGGACAGTTCACCGCAGCATTTGCTTGTTAGCACAGTGTTAGCCTGGGTGAACCAGTTGTCTCTGGGTAACCTCACCTACCAACATCTCAACACTCTCGACTGCATACTCATTACTGTCCACTACCCATGTCCCACATACAAAGTGCACCCTCCCTCAACCTCATAGGCTGTACTTCTCATTCCTCACCTCCTATCATATAAACCTTAATCTATTTCATGTAACTCCTGCATAAACAGTTCCATTTTACCAAAAGGAATCCTTCCTGCCCTTCTTAATCTCACCCTCTCTTTTCATTTCTTCCTCTACCCAGCTCTACAAACTCAAAATACTCCCCTTCTCAATAAACTCCCATAAAACAAAACTCAAGCCATACAGTTTGTCTATACTATTAAATCAACCCCACCCCCTAAAGCCCTACTATTAGACAGTGACATTCACCCTAAGCTCGGCCCCTCCCCCTCATCCATACCAATACCGACCCAACCAAGCACCTCTCTATGCCATTAACATTCAGTGTCTGCCTAAGAAAGTTACTGAGCTTTATTCCTGCATCACCTGCTACTCCCCTCTTATCCTAACTCTATCTGAACCCTGGTTAAAACTGCACATCTCTAATACTGAAATACAGCCTTGCCTCGGTGACATAAATATCGACTGGCAAAAATTAACCATTTTGTCCTCTTCCACACACATCAACCTCCATGGTTAAATCAAATTATTACTACCCCCTACTCATTACAATAACAACAATACTAATAGTTCCACCATAGACTGGATCCTTATTTCTGATCTGATCCTCTACCATAACCCCAGCACCCTACCCGACTCCCTAAGCGACCACCTCCCTATCAGAGTTCTAAGACACTCCCTCCAAATACCCGTCTCACCACTAGAAAGAATGTCGAAACCCCTCTTCCTTTAATCCTGATACCTTTAATAATATGCTAGCTTCCATTAACTGGTCTCTCTTTAAGTACCTTCCCCTCAACAACACAGTACTACATTTCAATCGCACTTTTCAGGATATCCTTGACTCCTTAGCCCCTCTAAGAAAAATTAGGGTTAAAACAACTTACTCTCCTTGGCTCATTAAAGATACCCTCACTCTCATGAAAAAAGGGACAAGTATTGGAAACAATGGCTGCAAACTAAATCCACAACACTTTTCCAAAGGATAAAGAAATCTGCAACCTTTCTAAAAAACAAATTAATAAAGACAAGAAAACAAATTCTATTATAATGCCCAATCCACTCAAAATTCTAACCCTAAGAAGTTCTGGCACTCCATCAACAAAATCCTGTACCCTGGTAAACCTACCACCCCCAACCCCTAGCCAAACAATACTCCCCAAGACACTGCCACCCTACTCAATACCGATTTCATTGAATCTATTCAAAAACTTACCCAGACTTATACATCTGACAGTTTCACTCACACCACACAAAAAACAAACACAAACACCCCTTTTTCTCTTAAACCCATCACCACTGCTTACATAAAATCCCTTCTACTAAAACTAAAACCATGTTCTCACTATATAGACAACCTCCTGCCACTCTTCCTTAAACGTACAGCTTTCTCCATAGCCTATCCTTTCTCTATCCTAGTTAAAAGATCCTTCCAAGAATCCACTGTCCCTGATACCTAGAAATCTTCCTACACCATACAAATACACAAAAGAGGTAACTCCACAAATCCTTTCAACTACAGACCATTGCAATTCTCTGTCCACTCTCCAAAAACCTTCAAAAATATAAACATCACTAACTTAAGTACCTAATTGATGGAGATCTCCTAACCCCTACTCAGCAAGGGATCAGACCCAATCACAGTACTTCTACTGTCCTTCTATCCTTCATTCATACTGTTGCTGAAGCCAGAGACAAAAACCTTCTAGTATCCTGTCTCTTTCTCGATCTTTCTAAAGTTTTCAATACTGTCTCTCATTCTAAACTAATTGCAAAACTAAAATGAAAAGAAGGAAGCAACAGCTCGGGAAAACCAATACTTTAATAGTTCCATCGGTAAGCGCTTTGTCTCTCCACATATTCTCCAAACAGAGACTTCTTCAGACAATCATATAAAAATACTGTGCAATTTTATACTTAAAGAATCACATGACATATTTAATCACATTACACATCTGCACATTTAAAAACACCAAACATCAATTGATCATCACATCCTATTTTTTTTTTTAAACTTTTTGTTACACTTAAATCCTGTTTAATATTAGAATTTCTTCTTTTTACATGTAAAAACTGTTAGTGTTTTAATCCCCTCTTTTTAAAATAACTTATAAATTCCTCTCTATTATTTAACCCTGGAGGGAAACATGCATTCAATTTAACCTGCCAAAAATACTCTAACCAACCAAGTTCTTCCTCAATATTCACAATGTTAGCAGTATTAACTAATTTTTCTAAAACCAAAAACTTACAATTTATTTTATACTTTTTGTTTTTATAATGTCTACTCATTGCATTCCTTTCATCTCCTATCTGTATTGCATATTTATGCTCATAAATCCACTTATACAATTCACGCGTTGTCCTTCCGACACAAAAATAATTACATTCTAAGCATACAATCAAATAAATCACATTAAAAACTTTGCAATTAAAAGTGCCAGGTATTTTAACTTTTGTGTTTCCCACTTCTATTTCATTTGTCTCAATATATAAATAGCTGCACGTTACAATTAAAACATTTAATCATCCCACATCTCTTTTCTTGTACTTGAATAGGATTTAATTTAGACTGAAAATAATTTTTTTTTAACTTTTAGCTCTTTTTTTTGTATAAACTAGGTTTCTCTCCTATTTTGTTAAGTAACTCCTCACTGGTTCTAAACAGCATCCAATTTCTACTAATAATATTCTTAATCACATCTGAACCAGTGCTGTTACGAATAGCCATTGCCATCTTGTGTTTCTAAGACGTATGTTTTCTTTTGGTTGCTGGTCCACTCTTCCTTTCATTTAACTGTTCTTCATAAAGTCTTTCTACTTGTTGTTTCGGATATCCCCTCTTTTCCATTTTTATACATAAATGTTTAGCCTCTTCTATAAAATCACTACCTTTTTTAGTCAGATTACATATTCTCTTTAATTGACCTTTAACTATGTTCAACTTAGATCTCTTGGGGTGCATGCTGGACTAATGTAAGTACATATTATTTTGTACTTCTTTCTTGTAAATATTAGTCAGTAATCTGTTTTCTTCTTTATAAATCACAATATCTAAAAACGTAGTTTTTTTTATAAATATTTTCATGTGTAAACTTTAAATAGGAACAAACATTAATATAACTTATAAATTCATCTACTTTGTCATCTGTTCCTCTCCATAACAAAACAATGTTGTCAATTTCCAATATATAAATCTGCTCCCTTCCATGCATAAAAACATTAGCATAGCTGGGTGCCAATGCGCACAAATTGCTACCCCATTTGTTTGAACATAGATTTCATTTTGAAAGACCGTATAGTTGTAACTAAGTACAATATCAATCATTTCCACCAGTAAACTAATAGTATCATAAGAATACTTTTTAGTTCTCAGAAAGTCAAGTCTTACAATATCCCGGGTCTATATTAGAACACCGAACATTCAAAATGTTGAGTGTTCTAATATCAAGCCCTACCAATCAAAAATACTAAACATCGAACATTCAGAACAGCGAATTTTTTCCTAGGGAAAAAATTCACTGTTCCAAAACACATACAAACAACACAAGTACACCAAACAAACAGCAATCCACACACATACACCTAAAGTCTTACACCTAACCCTACAGTAAACTATACATACACCACTAACTATCCACTTACCTTAACCCAAACCCTAACCCTAAGGTCCGTCACTATGGCACAGTCACCTCACCCGCTCCCTAACACTAACTCACCTAACCCACCCTAACCCTCACGTCCACACAATTGCACACTTACCTGAACCCGACCTGCAACTTTCCACCAGAGCACTGAAAATAGCGAAGCAACAGAAATGGACAACCAAATTCTTTCTCTAGGAAAAAATTTTGTTTTCTGTTTCTTCGATATTTTCAGCATTCGCTGAAAACGGGTCGATATTAGAACACTCAACATTTTAAATGTTCGGTATTCTAATACAGACCCCAGTATCCATCCCTTCCACATTAGGAATCATAGTATATAATGATTTTAAATCTAAAGTTACTAAGAAATTAGTTTCATATACTGTTAAGGTTTCAATTTTAGATAAAAAAATCAAAACTATCCTTAATATACGTCACATTATTAGGAATTGCTTGTAGTAAATGTCTATCTACAAAGACAGACAAAGCCTCTGTTTTGCTATTGGCAGTGGACACTATTGGACTTAAAGGCGGATTATCTATATTTTTGTGGATCTTTAGAATACCAAAGATCCTACTTATTTTTGGGTTACTATTAATCAAACTTCTTATTTTGTCATCTATTCTCCCGGTTAAATACCACTCTTCAATACATGAATCAATCATTCCATACCCTTGTTTGACCTCTTTCATTGTTATTTTCTTGTAATAGTTCTCATCTGCCAAAATTTCACCCATTTTCTGCTCATACACTTTTCTGTCCAGTATCACTATTACCCCCCCCCCTTTGTCTGCCTTCATAAATAGTATGTCATCATTTTTCATTAAATTATCAAAACAATCCTTTTCATTTTTAGATAAATTTAAATATTTAAATTGAGTTTTACTTTCAAATAATTCTAATAATTGAGCTTCACATATATTCAAATACATTTCTAAATCCTTGTGTAAAGGTGGGTTAAAACAACTTGGTTTATAGCAGTGCAACCTATTACTTTCTTGTTTATCAAACATTATATTAAAATTTAACATCTTTACATAACTTCTCAATTCATTTATCATCTGTAACTTGTTGCTCTTTGGCCTTTTGCAAAATTCCAGCCCTTTCCGATCACACAACATTCTAATTGAGACAAACAATAATTAGAGAGGTTAATTATTTTAAAATTGGCAGTACCTAAGTCCTCCATGGCTGCTTCCTTCTGTTCCAGTTCTGTTTCCATTGTCCCTACTTTCCAAAACCGTGTTTTTTGTTGTTGCCATTTTGTATTAACATTACTTTCCATTCTTCCATTTGCCGTTACCTGGGCTCAGGTTCTTTCAATACCATTCTTTCTCTGATACACTTCTATTACTTGTTGTCCTTCATTTCACACTGTTGCATTGGTTTGGCCCCCATTCTCACTGAATTCGGCATTTTGTAAATTCACATTGCTCATAGGACTACTTAACATTACTGAAACATCGTTCACAGTTCTTAAGCCAGTAATGTTTTTATTCTTTTTGTTACCAGTATCCATACTGGCTGTAGTGTTTTTGTTTAAACGCTCAGATCTATGTACTGCTCCATTACCATTGCTATCTGCATTTGCACTAACAGTTCTCGCAATACTTTGGGGTTCTCTTTGCAGCTCCAGCCCATAGGTTGAAGCCACTCTCCCTTCATAGTCTTTTCTATCCCTTTCAATTTTTTTTATTTTACGATGGCTCAAAATATCATTCAGTTTTATTAAATTCTCTTTAATAGTGCACAGTTTAGTATTAAAAACATCATCAGAGGTAATTTCTTTAAGTTTTCCAAAAGTGACTCACACTTTTTCTGTTGTCTGTACTAAGATACTGTTATTATAGCTTAGTAAAATCTCCATATATTGTAAGCCTGCCTTCTGGTTGACATCTAACCATCTATCAACCAGTTCCTTTGGTAAATCTCTACCAGCAGGCAAATTGTTAGCCCTTAAACCCTTAGGGACTCTCTTTTCATGTAGACTGTTTTCAAAAAAGAGTTTGTCCCATTATAGGTGCTTAAATTTCACCAACTCACTCTCAAGTTCATTAGACATTTACATATGGTTCACTTTTTTAGCTGCAGGCTCACAATGTTCTCCATTTATCACAAACGGATTAACGGGCGGTGCCAAACAGCCCTTTAGTAAATCGTCACTTGCTAGATATACAGTATCGTTACCTAATTGACTGTTTACCTCTACATTATTCGTAGTAATGAATGAGCCAGTGGGCGTATCATTCAATATGCACACTGCTGGTAATGTTGCAAAACTCATTCCTGCTATTACACCATTTTCCAGAGCTTCACAGCTGCAACTCGAAAAAGACCAAACACAAAGCAGCTTATATTCCAAAAACCTTCAACCAAACGAAAATGAAAACAAGGAAGCAACATCCCAGGAAAACCAATACTTCAATAGCTCCAACGGTAAGCGCTTTCGTCTCTCCACTTATTCTCCAAACAGAGACTTCTTCAGGCAACCATATAAAAATACTGTGCACTTTTATGCATAAAAAATCACATGACATATCTAATCACATGACACATTAACATCAATTGATCATCACATCCTATTTAAAAAAAAATTTTTTTTACACTTAAATCCTAACTGTTTAATATTAGAACTCCTTCTTTTTACATGTAAAAACTGTTAGTGTTTTAATCACCTCTTTTTTTAAATAACTTATAAATTCCTCTCTATTATTTAACCCTGGAGGGAAACATGCATTCAATTTAACCTGCCAGCAATACTCTAACCAACCAAGTTCTTCCTCAATATTCACAATGTTAGCAGTATTAACTAATTTTTCTAAAACCAAAAACTTACAATTTATTTTATACTTTTTGTTTTTATAATGTCTACTCATTGCATTCCTTTCATCTCCTATCTGTATTGCATATTTATGCTCATAAATCCACTTATACAATTCACGCGTTGTCCTTCCGACATAAAAATAATTACATTCTAAGCATACAATCAAATAAATCACATTAAAAACTTTGCAATTAAAAGTGCCAGGTATTTTAACTTTTGTGTTTCCCACTTCTATTTCATTTGTCTCAATATATAAATAGTTGCACGTTACAATTAAAACATTTAATCATCCCACATCTCTTTTCTTGTACTTGAATAGGATTTAATTTAGACTGAAAATAATTTTTATAACTTTTAGCTCTTTTTTTTGTATAAAACTAGGTTTCTCTCCTATTTTGTTAAGTAACTCCTCACTGGTTCTAAACAGCATCCAATTTCTACTAATAATATTCTTAATCACATCTGAACCAGTGCTGTTACGAATAGCCATTGCCATCTTGTATTTCTAAGACGTATGTTTTCTTTTGGTTGCTGGTCCACTCTTCCTTTCATTTAACTGTTCTTCATAAAGTCTTTCTACTTGTTGTTTCGGATATCCCCTCTTTTCCATTTTTATACATAAATGTTTAGCCTCTTCTATAAAATCACTACCTTTTTTAGTCAGATTACATATTCTCTTTAATTGACCTTTAACTATGTTCAACTTAGTTCTCTTGGGGTGCATGCTGGACTAATGTAAGTACATATTATTTTGTACTTCTTTCTTGTAAATATTAGTCAGTAATCTGTTTTCTTCTTTATAAATCACAATATCTAAAAACATAGTTTTTTTTATAAATATTTTCATGTGTAAACTTTAAATAGGAACAAACATTAATATAACTTATAAATTCATCTACTTTGTCATCTGTTCCTCTCCATAACAAAACAATGTTGTAAATTTCCAATATATAAATCTGCTCCCTTCCATGCATAAAAACATTAGCATAGCTGGGTGCCAATGCGAACCAATTGCTACCCCATTTGTTTGAACATAGATTTCATTTTGAAAGACCGTATAGTTGTAACTAAGTACAATATCAATCATTTCCACCAGTAAACTAATAGTATCATAAGAATACTTTTTAGTTCTCAGCAAGTCAAGTCTTACAATATCCCGGGTCTATATTAGAACACCGAACATTCAAAATGTTGAGTGTTCTAATATCAAGCCCTACCAATCAAAAATACTAAACATCGAACATTCAGAACAGTGAATTTTTTCCTAGGGAAAAAATTCACTGTTCCAAAACACATACAAACAACACAAGTACACCAAACAAACAGCAATCCACACACATACACCTAAAGTCTTACACCTAACCCTACAGTAAACTATACATACACCACTAACTATCCACTTACCTTAACCCAAACCCTAACCCTAAGGTCCGTCACTATGGCACAGTCACCTCACCCGCTCCCTAACACTAACTCACCTACCCCGTCCAAACCCTCACGTCCACACAATTGCACACTTACCTAACTCACCTAACCCACCCTAACCCTCACATCCACACAATCACACACTTACCTGAACCCGACCTGCAACTTTCCACCAGAGCACTGAAAATAGCGAAGCAACAGAAATGGACAACCAAATTCTTTCTCTAGGAAAAAATTTTGTTTTCTGTTTCTTCGATATTTTCAGCATTCGCTGAAAACGGGTCGATATTAGAACACTCAACATTTTAAATGTTCGGTATTCTAATACAGACCCCAGTATCCATCCCTTCCACATTAGGAATCATAGTATATAATGATTTTAAATCTAAAGTTACTAAGAAATTAGTTTCATATACTGTTAAGGTTTCAATTTTAGATAAAAAAATCAAAACTATCCTTAATATACGTCACATTATTAGGAATTACTTGTAGTAAATGTCTATCTACAAAGACAGACAAAGCCTCTGTTTTGCTATTGGCACTGGACACTATTGGACTTAAAGGCGGATTATCTATATTTTTGTGGATCTTTAGAATACCAAAGATCCTAATTATTTTTGGGTTACTATTAATCAAACTTCTTATTTTGTCATCTATTCTCCCACTTAAACACCACTCTTCAATACATGAATCAATCATTCCATACCCTTGTTTGACCTCTTTCATTGTTATTTTCTTGTAATAGTTCTCATCTGCCAAAATTTCACCCATTTTCTGCTCATACATTTTTCTGTCCAGTATCACTATTACCCCCCCCCCTTTGTCTGCCTTCATAAATAGTATGTCATCATTTTTCATTAAATTATCAAAACAATCCTTTTCATTTTTAGATAAATTAAAATATTTAAATTGAGTTTTATTTTCAAATAATTCTAATAATTGAGCTTCACATATATTCAAATACATTTCTAAATCCTTGTGTAAAGGTGGGTTAAAACAACTTGGTTTATAGCAGTGCAACCTATTACTTTCTTGTTTATCAAACATTATATTAAAATTTAACATCTTTACATAACTTCTCAATTCATTTATCATCTGTAACTTGTTGCTCTTTGGCCTTTTGCAAAATTCCAGCCCTTTCCGATCACACAACATTCTAATTGAGACAAACAATAATTAGAGAGGTTAATTATTTTAAAATTGGCAGTACCTAAGTCCTCCATGGCTGCTTCCTTCTGTTCCAGTTCTGTTTCCATTGTCCCTACTTTCCAAAACCGTGTTTTTTGTTGTTGCCATTTTGTATTAACATTACTTTCCATTCTTCCATTTGCCGTTACCTGGGCTCAGGTTCTTTCAATACCATTCTTTCTCTGATACACTTCTATTACTTGTTGTCCTTCATTTCACACTGTTGCATTGGTTTGGCCCCCATTCTCACTGAATTCGGCATTTTGTAAATTCACATTGCTCATAGGACTACTTAACATTACTGAAACATCGTTCACAGTTCTTAAGCCAGTAATGTTTTTATTCTTTTTGTTACCAGTATCCATACTGGCTGTAGTGTTTTTGTTTAAACGCTCAGATCTATGTACTGCTCCATTACCATTGCTATCTGCATTTGCACTAACAGTTCTCACAATACTTTGGGGTTCTCTTTGCAGCTCCAGCCCATAGGTTGAAGCCACTCTCCCTTCATAGTCTTTTCTATCCCTTTCAATTTTTTTTATTTTACGATGGCTCAAAATATCATTCAGTTTTATTAAATTCTCTTTAATAGTGCACAGTTTAGTATTAAAAACATCATCAGAGGTAATTTCTTTAAGTTTTCCAAAAGTGACTCACACTTTTTCTGTTGTCTGTACTAAGATACTGTTATTATAGCTTAGTAAAATCTCCATATATTGTAAGCCTGCCTTCTGGTTGACATCTAACCATCTATCAACCAGTTCCTTTGGTAAATCTCTACCAGCAGGCAAATTGTTAACCCTTAAACCCTTAGGGACTCTCTTTTCATGTAGACTGTTTTCAAAAAAGAGTTTGTCCCATTATAGGCGCTTAAATTTCACCAACTCACTCTCAAGTTCATTAGACATTTACATATGGTTCACTTTTTTAGCTGCAGGCTCACAATGTTCTCCATTTATCACAAACGGATTAACGGGCGGTGCCAAACAGCCCTTTAGTAAATCGTCACTTGCTAGATATACAGTATCGTTACCTAATTGACTGTTTACCTCTACATTATTCGTAGTAATGAATGAGCCAGTGGGCATATCATTCAATATGCACACTGCCGGTAATGTTGCAAAACTCATTCCTGCTATTACACCATTTTCCAGAGCTTCACAGCTGCAACTCGAAAAAGACCAAACACAAAGCAGCTTATATTCCAAAAACCTTCAACCAAACGAAAATGAAAACAAGGAAGCAACATCCCAGGAAAACCAATACTTTAATAGCTCCAACGGTAAGCGCTTTCGTCTCTCCACTTATTCTCCAAACAGAGACTTCTTCAGGCAACCATATAAAAATACTGTGCACTTTTATGCATAAAAAATCACATGACATATCTAATCACATGACAAATTAACATCAATTGATCATCACATCCTATTTAAAAAAAATTTTTTTTTACACTTAAATCCTAACTGTTTAATATTAGAACTCCTTCTTTTTACATGTAAAAACTGTTAGTGTTTTAATCACCTCTTTTTTTTAAATAACTTATAAATTCCTCTCTATTATTTAACCCTGGAGGGAAACATGCATTCAATTTAACCTGCCAGCAATACTCTAACCAACCAAGTTCTTCCTCAATATTCACAATGTTAGCAGTATTAACTAATTTTTCTAAAACCAAAAACTTACAATTTATTTTATACTTTTTGTTTTTATAATGTCTTCCATGAGTAGACATTATAAATAACAAAAAGTGTAAAATAAATTTTAAGTTCTACGTTTTAGAAAAAAATTAGTTAACCAAAGGAACTGGTTGATAGATGGTTAGATGTCAACCAGAAGGTGGGCTTACAATATATGGAGGTTTTACTAACCTATAATAACAGTATCTTAGTACAAACAACAGAAAAAGTGTGAGTAACTTTTGGAAAACTTAAAGAAATGACCTCTACTTATGTTTCTAATACTAAACTGTTCACTATTCAAGAGAATTTAATAAAACTGAATGATATTTTAAGTCATTGTAAAATAAAAACATTTGAAATGGATAGAAAAGACTATGTAGGGGGAGTGGCATCAGCCTATGGGCTGGAGCTGCAAAGAGAACCCCATAGTAGCGTGAGAACTGTTGGTGCAAATGCAGATAGCAAAGGAAATGGAGCAGTACGTAGATCTGAGCATTTAAACAAAAACACTACAGCCAGTATGGATGCTGGTAACAAAAAGAATAAAAACATTACTGCCTTGAGAACTGTGAACAATGTTTCAGTAATGTTACGTAGTCCTATGAGCAATGTGAATTTACAAAATGATGAATTCAGTGAGAATGGGGGCCAAGCCAATGCAACAGTGCAAAATGAGGGACAAGTAATAGAAGTGTATCAGAGAAAGAATGGTAATGAAAGAACCTGGGCCCAAGTAACGGCAAATGGAAGAACAGAAAATAATGTGAATACAAAATGGCAACAACAAAAACATTTTTGGAAAGTAGGGACAATGGAAACAGAACTGGAACAGAAGGAAGCAGCCATGGAGGACTTAGGTATTGCCAATTTTAAAATAATTAACCTCTTTAATTATTGTTTGTCTCAATTAGAATGTTGTATGATCAGAAAGGGTTGGAATTTTGCACCAGGCCAAAGAGCAACAATTTACAGACGATAAATGCATTGAGAAATTATGCAAGGATGTTAAATTTTAATATAATGTT
This sequence comes from Protopterus annectens, assembly GCF_019279795.1. NCBI lineage: Eukaryota > Metazoa > Chordata > Ceratodontiformes > Protopteridae > Protopterus > Protopterus annectens. The sequence continues at coordinate 153,112,273 of NC_056748.1, read as the reverse complement.
TGATAAACAAGAAAGTAATAAGTTGCACTGCTATAAACCAAGTTGTTTTAACCCACCTTTACACAAGGATTTAGAAATGTATTTGAATATATGCGAAGCTCAATTATTAGAATTATTTGAAAATAAAACTCAGTTTAAATATTTTAATTTATCTAAAAATGAAAAGGATTGTTTTGATAATTTAATGAAAAATGATGACATACTATTTATGAAGGCAGACAAAGGGGGGAGGCGATAGTAATAATGGACAGAAAAATGTATGAGCAGAAAATGGGTAAAATTTTGGCAGATGAGAACTATTACAAGAAAATAGCAATGAAAGATGTCAAACAATGGTATGGAATGACTGATTCATGTACTGAAGACTGGTATTTAACTGGGAGAATAGATGACAAAATAAGAAGTATGATTAATAGTAACCCAAAAATAAGTATGATCTTTGGCATTCCAAAGATCTACAACAATATAGATAATCCGTCTTTAAGACCAATAGTGTCCAGTGCCAATCGCAAAATAGAGGCTTTGTCTGTCTTTGTAGATAGACATTTACAAGTAATTTTGAGTAATGTGATGTATATTAAGGAGAGTTTTGATTTTTTATTTAAAATTGAAACATTAACAGTATATGAAACTGATTTATTAGTAACTTTAGATTTAAAATTATTATATACTATGATTCCTAATTTGGAAGGGATGAATATTGTAAGACTTGAGTTGCTGAGAACTAAAAAGTATTCTTGTGGTACTATTAGTTTATTGATGGAAATGATTGATATTGTACTTAGTTACAACTAAATGGTCTTTCAAAATGGAATCTATATTCAAACAAATGGGGTAGCAATGGGTGCAGTATTGGCACCCAGCTATGCTAATGTTTTTATGCATGGATGGGAACAGGTTTATATATTGGAAAGCAGGTTTAAAAACACACATTGCCACAATATTATGTTTTATTGATGATATGTTTTTGTTATGGAGAGTAACAGATGATGAATTAGATGAATTTATAAGTTATATTAATAATGTTTGTTCCTATTTAAAGTTTAACATGAAAGTAGTTATGAAAAAACTACATTTTTAGATATTGTGATTTATAAAGAAGAAAACAGATTATTGACTAAAATTTACAAGAAAGAAGTACAAAATAATATGTACTTACATTAGTCCAGCATGCACCCCAAGAGAGCTAAGTTGAACATAGTTAAAGGTCAATTAAAGAGAATACGTAACCTGACTAAAAAAGGTAGTGATTTTATAGAAGAGACTAAACATTTCTATATAAAAACGGAAAAGAGGGGATATCCGAAACAACAAGTAGAAAGACTTTATGAAGAACAGTTAAATGAAAGGAAGAGTGGACCAGCAACCAAAAGAAAACATACGTCTTAGAAATACAAGATGACAATGGCTATTCATAAAAGCACTGGCTGAAATGCGATTAAGAATACTATTAGTAAAAATTGGATGCTGTTTAGAACCAATGAGGAGTTACTTAACAAAATAGGAGAGAAACCTAGTTTTATACAAAAAAAAAAAAAAGAGCTAAAAGTTATAAAAATTATTTTCAGTCTAAATTAAATCCTATTCAAGTACAAGAAAAAGAGATGTAGGATGATTAAATGTTTTAATTGTAACGTGCAACTATTTATATATTAAGACAAATGAAATAGAAGTGGGAAATACAAAAGTTAAAATACCTGGAACGTTTAATTGCAAAGTTTTTAATGTGATTTATTTGATTGTATGCTTAGAATGTAATTCTTTTTATGTCGGAAGGACAACGCGTGAATTGTATAAGTGGATTTATTAGCATAAATACGCAATACAGATAGGAGATGAAAGGAATGCAATGAGTAGACATTATAAAAACAAAAAGTGTAAAATAAATTTTAAGTTTTTGGTTTTAGAAAAATTTGTTAATAGTGCTAAACATTGAGAATAATGAAGAAGACCTTGGTTGGTTAGAGTATTGTTGGCAGGTTACATTGAATGCATGTTTCCTGCCAGGGTTAAATAATAGAGAGGAATTTATAAGTTATTAAAAAAAGAGGGAATTAAAACACTAACAGTGTTTACCTATTTGAAAAAGTTGGTATTAAAACACTATCAGTTTTTACACGTAAAAAGAAGGAGTTTTAATATTAAACAGTTAGGATTTAAGTGTAACAATTATAATTTTTTTTAAATAGGATGTGATGATCAATTGATGTTTGGTGTTTTTAAATGTGTAGATGTGTCATGTGATTAGATATGTCATGTGATTGTTTATGTATAAAAGTGCACAGTATTTTTATATGGTTGTCTGAAGAAGTCTCTGTTTGGAGAATAAGTGGAGAGACAAAAGTGCTTACCATTGGAGCTATTAAAGTATTGGTTTTCCTGAGCTGTTGCTTCCTTGTTTTCATTTTTGTTTTGGTTGAAGTTTTTAGGAGTATAAGCTGCTTTGTGTTTGGTGTAATTGCCAAACTAACTGAACTTACCCCCCCCCACTATTCATTGGTTCGCTAGCTATCTCTCAAATAGACTGCAGTCTGTTAGATGGCAATCCACATGTTCCCCCTTCCTACCTATCTAAGCTGGTGTCCCTCACGGCTCAGTCCTGGCCCTCTCCTTTTCAACATTTTCACTAATGATCTACACTCCTCCTCCCTTATGCAATATGCTGATGACTCTACTGTCATCTCTATCTCTGATAACATCTTTAACCTTCTTTCCATCACTCAAAACATTTTCTCATTTGCTGAAACAGAACATCAACTTATACTTAACCCCCAAAAGACTAAGCTCCTACCTTTCCTTCTCAAATCCCTCTCCCACCATAAAACCCCTATGAAAGCTGATCCTCACACCAAACTGCTCGGAACTATAATCGATGACCAGCTAAAATTCAATATCCATATACAACACTGTATATAAAAAAAAAAGGTCTTCTCTATAGAAACAAAAAATTCCTAGCTCCCAATTCCAGACTCTCTCTGGCTCAAGCCTTTATCCTTCCTTGCCTTCGCTATTCCTCTCCTATCTTTACCCATCTCCAGACATCCCTGCTATCCAAACCTGAACAGGCCTGTAAAAACATAGCCAGATTTGACAACAACCTACCATACAAATCACATCACTGCCTTGTCCTAAACCAACTCCAATGGCTTGAATTCCCCCAGCTCTTGCTACTTTCCCAGCTGCAGCTCACACACTCCTACTAAACCAATCTATGGCCTGTCCCTCCCTTTCTTCATTAGTACCCCATTTACTCCAGCTCGCTCACTTCGTAGCTCTGACTAGAGCCTTAGTTATATCTGGAAACCACACAAAATATTGGCAATCTCCTTTACAGACAGTCTGTCTCCAAAGCCTGGAATAGGCTACCCCATAATATACATAAAATTAGTAGTACCACCTGTTTCAAAACTGAAGTCAAAAACTACCTCCTGAACTCAAGATCCTGCTCTTGTCATAATCGTCCATGAATGCCTGTCTTCACTCCAACTTACTTTCTTCTCTCCTTAATTTCTCTAAACTTGTTGTTTCAATCTGTCAAATGTCTAACACTGGAATCATATGTCTATGTAAAGAATACACTCTAATAACCTCTGCTTCATTATATTGTACATTTTATTGAGTTTTGAGCATGATATTTGAATTAAGTTGTTAAACTTTACTTTGCATATTCATCAATTTTTTTCCAGCTCTGCTGTATAGTCTACATGACTTAGACATTTCTGTGTATCTAATTTATTTTTTAATCTATATGTGCATTATTTTCTTATATTTTACTAGATTGTAATACTTATGCTAACTTTTGTATCCTGGAGCTTTTCTCCTTGGATCTCCACTGAAAATGTGCCACATGGCTCAGTTAGACTAACCCGGTTAACAACTGACAAATAATTAATAATAATTTTATATATATATATATATATATATATATATATATATATATGTCTAATTTCAGATTATCAAAATTCCAAAATTTTGAAATTCATATTGCCGAGACCACAGGGTCAAAGTTTCAGAACTTTGAAGAATAAAAAAAAATCCATGTTTAACATTTTTGCAGGGGGCAAGCACCCCTGCACCCTCCACATCCCCCAATCTCCTTGCTAATTAAATATACCAACTCTGACATTGCACTACATTGTGGAAAAGGGTAAATTTCCCATTCTGCACTGTACCATGATCTGCATTCAAAACGTTCAAAGTTTAAAACCGATCATATGGTCCTGAACACATGACTTTTGTGGTTTTGAAATTTCAATAATCTGATAGGGATGTGTATACATATATATATATATATATATATATATATATATATATATATATATATATATATATAAAACACTCTTTTAACACCGCTGAACATTGGTTAATTAAAAAATAATGCATCCTTAATCCAAAGA
>NC_056748.1:152987876-153102876 GCF_019279795.1 Protopterus annectens | reverse complement strand
GGAGAGTTGCGAGGCACACTTCCTGCTGATCCCTTCTAGCCTCTGCACAACTTCTGGGGCAGAATCACAAATCCTTCTCTTAATTTGCAGGGCGACACTGGGCATAACAAAAGCAAACCCTTTAATTAGCCTGCAGTCACTGCCATACTATACCTTAATAAACAGTAAGAAATAAATGCATAATGCTGAAGGCTGCATTAACTCATTATGGCTGAGTGCCCCTTCAGGCATTTTTCCAGTTACCTCCTACTGACGCATCTAGGTGTCAAATATTGCTTGTTCATATTTGCATTAATAATTCCAAAACCATACTACATACAAGGTATCAGAATATTTCACCTTAAACCATGACAGCAAACACAACTGTATTGATATTTCACCTCTGTCTAATGCAGCTAAAGAGATATTGAATATTATATGTATACTCTTTATTTGTCCTCCCTGTGATTGACTAAATTTTAAAAAGACATGCAGGTAGGTGTATGAGTATGTGTGCGCCTTCTCTGAAGGTTGGGCACTGGGCTGGCAACTCGACACCGTAAAATCTACTGCCAATCATAAGCGGACCGGTGATCCACTGTGGCATCCCCTAACCAGGAAAAGCTGAAAGACAAGACAAGACTCTTTATTTGTATTGTAATCATTTTCATATTTCTCTAAATACTTTGACATTTAGGTAAAACAGACAGAACTGCATAGCCTCATATGGAAGTTCACAGCTGTATGAAGAAAATCCTGCTGACAGTATTGTATGTGTTTTGCTTGAATGGTTACTGAGATATTATAAGCTGTTTATACAACATTACAAAATTAATATTCACTGCCTCTATTTTGGCTTATAAAATCCAGTTTAAAGCATCAAATTGAATGAATGCCATTAATGTAAAGATAAATGTATCCTGAATACTTTCCCATTTACAGTTTTCTAGTAACACGGTTCCAGAGATATGAATATTTGTTTGAACGCAAAATGACAACTTAATTTGTTTAAATGCTCAAGCCACACTCACTGGGAGTTAAAAGTGCACACTCAAAACAGCAGTACTGGAGGAAATGAGTTAAACAAATAAAAGAAATAAAATAAACACAGCAACAGCACAATGGTATGCACATATTAAGTAGGACTAGCACCCCCCATCTAGCATACCATTTTCATATACCAGGGGAAGTACAAATTAAATTCAGTGTTAGACTTGTCATCCAGTTCCACCTGGTGTTGCACAGAAGACTTGCAATCTGACTGGTCATACTGCTGAAGACGTCATACATCTATGTGGCTCATGATGGCTTGGATAGAATGTTTATAGTTTTTTAAGTGCTGCAGCACAATATTTAAAGAAGACTGCACTCAAAGATACTGGGGGTCATGTAACAGACACGTTTTTACAGGACTCATGCTAGTGCCATGAATGGGACATTTCATGCATGGTGCTATATGCAGAAAAACTTGTTGATGAGGTTGGGGGACTTTGATTTTTCTAACGTTAATGGGCCATCAGATATGACTGGGCCATAGGTAACTGCCTAGGTCATCTTGTGCTAGATCGAACCCTGCCTCTGGATATTTTAATGTAGTTATATTATTTAGTAGGTTGATCAAAATAGGTACTAAATTTGTTTGTAGGAGTGCTGAAGATATCTTACGTGTCGGGGTGTATTTTATCAAGCACCTCACAGGCACTACTTTCCTGAGTGTTGTCATGAATTTACTAATGTGATTATAGTATACGTTTCATAATTCTCTCAAATGAACTGTCTCACTGATCGGGCATTGTAACGTAAATGGAAGAGATAGTTTCCAGAAAGCGAAAGTGATGAGAAAAGAATGGGGATCCGATTTTGCGTGTCAGAGAAGTCAAAGGCAGCATGAGAGTAGCAAATGCAGAGGTACAGGTTCAACAGCACTGCTAAGGGGCACACGGAGGGTGTGCTGGCTTCCCAGACTAACACTACAGTCAGCTAAAACAGGTAAGGCTCAATGTGCTTATGGTTTTGATGCTGTCTTCTATAAAAATATCAACTTACATCTCTCCAATCGTATTAAATTTATATAATTATATCAAGAGTAATGGTTAGTGAAAAACATTTCTCCTTCAGTTAAGAAGTCTACAGGCGCAAGTATCCTATATAACTCTATCGATTCATTTAATCTCCTGAACCTTTATTTAACAACATTCTGCAGAACGTCTTGCTGTTGGGAGTAACTTTTCAACTCATAGATCAGTATCTCATTTATATTTGTATAAACATATTTAGGAAAAAACAAAAAACAAAAAAGGAAATAAAATATTAAAACAAATAACATTACATAACGTATTAAATCAAATTATTATATAACAAAAGCTTAGTAATCATCCTTATACTTTACAATAAACATTTCTAAGTTATTCCAGAATCCAACTTTCATGTTATTAATTATAATTTTAACTTAATTTTTTCCTCATTTCCACATAAAAGAGCGATTAACTCTAAAACGTACTTAAATTTCAGTACAGAAATAGAATTTCATTTTTTGAGATAATCTTCTTAGATACGGCTACTAGGACACTGAGTAATAATGTAACTCCTTCTATTTCACACATATCAGTTAATAAAGTTTTTAAAATATATATTAATATCTTTCCAAAAGATTGTAAGTTCTTTACAATCTATAAAAAATGTGTACCCAATCTGTTTTAACCAGTTCCTTATATCTCTAACTAGTTGAAGTATCATTTCTCGCTTACATATACAAATTTTGTAAGGTGTAATAAACATAGTGTGTATATATTGCCACAGTAACACATTTCAGTATAGACTATATAGGGTTTTGCCAACATAACTCAATAATACATTTCTATTTTCATTGTTTACTTTATCATGTAAATTAATGGCTTCTAGAAGTTTCCAATAATTCTTATCAAACGTACAACTATTTAAATGAACCATTTTTGTAAATTCAGGATAAATACCCCTTATGAGAAATGCTACCAGATGAAACTGAAATTATGTGTAATAAACATAGTGTGTATATATTGCCACAGTAACACATTTCAGTATAGACTATATAGGGTTTTGCCAACATAACTCAATAATACATTTCTATTTTCATTGTTTACTTTATCATGTAAATTAATGGCTTCTAGAAGTTTCCAATAATTCTTATCAAACGTACAACTATTTAAATGGACCATTTTTGTAAATTCAAGATAAATACCCCTTATGAGAAATGCTACCAGATGAAACTGAAATTACATAATCAAAGTTTCTGGGGTGGGATAGATTTCTGTTCACACTTATTTGATAAAGTAAAATTATTTAATTTATTGATTATTGATGAAAATAAAAAAGTATGTTGTGCATCTGAAATAGATTATCCTAGTTTCTTTTGTACTGAAATTATTTCCCTGTTTTCTATTCAGTCAAACCATATTAGCATATTACATTTTTTAAATATTTCCATTTATTTTTAATTAAAGCTTTCTAAAAACTCTATAGTAAATGCTACAGTAAAAATAAAGTAGGATTTTTGTAAATATAATGCTTAAATGATTTCAAGGTTATCCTTGTGACACCCCACCACTGGCTCAGTAATCAAGGAGCCTCAATCCTCACTACTGGCAACAGTGCAAGATATACACTGGGAGGATGACAAGTGACACACACACACACACACACACGCACACACAAACACTATTACAAGATGCAGCTCTCTGCATCAGTTGCAATTTCCCTTAAGAGCACAAAGAGTCCACAGTCAGTCCAGGGCTGGTTTCTCCCTCTTTCTCCAGATCCCCAATATGACTCCCCACTGGCACAGCTATAGAGTTGAGTCCTTAGCCAGGGTTGCAAGCCAAGTCCTCCAACACACTCTATCTGCCCCACCAGTGCTTTGTGTCCATGCCCAAGTTACTGGCACACACACACACACACACACACACACACACACACACACACACACACACACACACACACACACAGATGGAAAGGCTGGTGTAGGTTTACTAGCTATGCCTCCTTCTGCCCAGACTATAAGGTAGTTATCACTGCCACCAGAACCCCTTATTAGCTACTTTAAGGCCCTTAACAAAGGGTGTCCAAGCTTACAGTGTAATGTCACTATTAATACAAATGGTAGTTTGACCAACAGCAAGGCTATCAGGAGTGGCCCACACAGTGTCACCAAATAAACATGCAAGTACTCTCAGAGCTTATATATCTCTAGAAAGATCAGCCACAATAAAAGGTTTAACTATATTTAATAACAAACAATAAAATAACAAGACAAAACTAAATATACATTTATAGTGACATCAGAGTTCAAAATCACAGGAAATATTTAAAACAGCATTGCAAGACAGTCTGAAATAAATGAAGAAAAACATCTAAACTATGCTTCACTATAGTCCTAACTAAAACTAAGAGAATTACTATACCTTAGTTAACTTACTTACAGACTAAGGTAAATGTGTGGTGAATAGGTCTTCTTGTAATGTCCAAGACAGACTACAGAATGCTGTCTCTCACTAAGAGACTTCCCAATTTAATATCTCAAACATTACTGCTGGGATAACTTGCAGAATGACATCATTGCTTGTCATCTGACTCCTAGTTCCCAGGCCCAAAATAAATATTGATGGCACCTGGTAGCATTTAGCATCTGCCTATGAAAATACATAGACCTCAGATCTTATGCAAATGGTGGAAGTCATAAAACAATAAAACACTTCAAAGACAATACAGAAAGTTCCCTAGTTCTAGACATTGTGTCTCCTGGCTGCATTGAAACTGAAAGATATAATATTTTATTGCACAACCATAAAGTAATTTAATTTCTGCTATTTTTCTGAAGTTAACCTCCTGTTTTCCAGTTTCCACTGTTAAGATATATACATTTAAACAGTTACAATAGTGTATGTACCTTTCTGTTCTCTTCCAGCAGGGCGCACTGTGGATACATCTTTAATCTCAGTACTTTACAAAATATCTTTTCAACACACACTTCTGTACAAACAAGTATGATATACACATAACATACAGTTCTAATACAGTCGTAACAAAGGCATCTTATATAAATCATGTTGACATTCACAGGTGACCCATAATTGTTTCGAAAATTCTAGACAGCTGTGCTGACAGTATCTCCTTTTGTCACACTTCTATATAAATCATGTTGATATTTACAAATGACACATAATTATTTACAAAATTCCAGATAGCTGTGCTAGCAGTATCTCCCTTTCGTCACACTCCTTATATATGAAAAGTATACATTAATAGTGGATTTCCCTTCCAGATTATCCTTTAATAACTATAGGAATAATAGTTTTAATCTGTTCAAAAAGTCATTTTCTAAATATTTGTTCCTGATTAGTTTTCTACAATCTAGAATATGAATAATCAAACCACGTTATGATCATATCTAAATCTGCTGCTAAAGCAAAAAATCCTAAACTAGGAATGTTAAGACCTTCAGTTTCCCAGGGTCTAAAATGTTTTTATATGAAGTCCTATGTTTTAAAGAAGAATCATAATTATTGTTTTCTCTGGACTTAAAGAATTAGATTACTATACATAAAAATATTTTGGAAGAATAATCATTTTAACAAGCACTCATTTATCTTCAAAAGTAAAATAAAGTTCTGCCAAATGTTTTAACAAATTAGACTCATCTTCAATTAATGCTAAAACATTATTGATAATTAAAATAGTTCTGTCGTATACATTTTAATAATAAACATTTTAATTATTTTATCCCATACAAATTTATATTTATATCTTAAATGACAGTCAGTTTGTTGATTTATTAAAAGTGCTTTTTCACATTAAATTTCATGATGGAAATTTGCTGAAATAAATGTATTTCTTTGTCAATTTCATATAGGTTCATAGGTTCATACTAGGCTATCTGCCCTAGGGCATTTATAAGCCTAGCCAGAGTATGTTTGGCTTTCGCCACCCATTTTAAATTAATTTTGCTATGCCCTTTTTCGAGGTTAGTATAGTGTGCCTCTGTCTAACAGTGACACAGAAGTGATACCCGGGGTAAACCTACGATCTCCCATCCACTCATCAAGATTCCTCTTGAAGACAGTCAATGAGGGACTCTGCCTAACCGGAACTGGGATTTTATTCCAGAGTGAAGGGAGCCTCTGGGTTATGAATCTGTCCCTCCAGCATGTCCTATTTATTTCAGTGCTGAGGTTCAAGTCTCTCGTGCGAGTAGCTCGATGGGATTTGGATTTTTTGAGGTGCAGCATGTCCCTTAATTCCGGGTTGGACATGGCTTTATACGTCAGGCACAGGTTGCCTCTGAGCAGGCGGTATGCCACTGAGTAGAGCTGGAGTTTCTTTAACCGGGCAGCATATGGCATCTGTTTGAGCCCTTTGATCCTCTTGGTGAGGTACTTTTGGGGTCTTTCCAGTTGCTGCAGGTGTTTGGTAAGGTACATCCCAAAAGGGGCACTGTACTCGATTATGGGCCTGATGAGGGATGAGTAAAGAGGCACGATAACCTCCCCTAATCTAGATGTGAATCCCTTCATGATTAGGTGGGCTATATAAAATGTTTTTCTAACCACTTTGGCCACGTGGTTGTCAAATGAGAGATTGCTATCAACTTGGGTCCCCAGGTCCCTAATTACTTCTTCTGTACTTAATGGATTACCACCTATGTGGTAATTTGTGGGCACTTTGTTTTTGCCAAAGGGGATGACTATACACTTTTTGGCATTTAGCTTGAGGCCATGGCTCTGGCACCAGTTGTCTGTTTCTATGAGGCCCTGTTGGAGGATGCTAGTGTCGGCTGGAGAGTCGATTATGGCGCCCAGTTTGCAGTCATCTGCGAACTTGGTCAGCCACAGTCCTTCTGTGTTGGCCTGTACCTCCGAGAAATATATACCGAATAAGAGAGGTCCCAGGACTGAGCCTTGTGCGACGCCACTTGTAACTGGTTTGGAGTCTGACATGGCTCCAGCAATTCTAACCATGTGGGTTCTGTCCTTGAGCCAGTTTGCAACCCATCTAGTGACATAGGGGTTTATATTTAAGCTGGTGAGCTTATCTATAATGCCCGAGTGGGGTATTGTATCGAAGGCTTTTGCGAGGTCCAGGTAGGCTGTGTGGACCACCTTCCCTTCATCAATGGCCTTGGTGACTGTTTCAAAGAAGTCGACCAGGTTTAAGAGGCAGGATCTGCCCTTAACAAAGCCAAACTGGGTAGGATCCAGTGTCTGTAGGTCCCCAATATCTTTATTTATGAGGTCCATGATGGTCCTTTCCATAGCTTTGCAGACCAAGCTAGTCAGGCTTATGGGGCTATAGTTTCCAGGGTCCGTTGAGGCACCACCTTTGTGGAGAGGGACCACTGTTGCTGTACGCCACTCTTTGGGTACATATCCTGTAGTAAGGCTGAGATTGAACAGTAGTTTTATGTTTGGGTTTAGCTCTTCTTGGAGTTTATGTAGGACGCAGCCCGGGACACCGTCTGGTCCCACTGATGCTGTGTTTTTTTGCTTGGGAGAGGGCGGCTCTTACCTGAGCATCTGAGATGTCAGGGGGTCAGCACTCTGCTGGGATAGATATTTGCCCTTTTGGTGGGGGGGGGGTTGCGCTGAACCTGTCAGCTAGGATGTTGGCAATGTCTGTGGGTTCGGTGTATTTTTTGTCATTTTGGACGAATTCCCACCCAGGTTCCTAACATAACTAAAGAAAGCCTTGTAATTATCCTTAGTGTCCTGTGCAATTTTTCTCTCGAAGCTGGTCTTAGACGATTTTATGAGTGCCCTTAGTTTTTTGCTAATACTGATCAGAGATGCCTTCCCTTTTTGGGATTTTGCTCTATCATGTAGTAGCTTCCTCCTTCTATTGTATAGTTTGTTTATGGCTGGGGTCCACCAGACAGGACGTCTGCCTTTGGAGGATTGGGTCTTGGTTTTATTTGGGACTGCATGATCCATGCATTCCTGAAGGTGTTCATAGAATGCATTTATAAAGGATTCTGCGGTCTGGGCCGTATTTTCCACAGGCCTGGGGGCTTTGAAGGATTCCACCTCGGTTTTGTGGAGTGTGAAATTTGCTTTAGAGAAGTTTTTCACTGTGGTTTTCTGGGCAGGGGGTGGGATCGGGATGTGAATATCCAGTGAGATCAGTTTATGGTCTGATCTTACCAGTGAGGGATACACTTCTGGTCTGGAGCATAGAGTCCCCATGTTGGTGATGATCAGGTCCAGTATGTTTTCCCCTGTTGTGGGAGTGGTAACAAGTTGTTCCATAGCATTTGAGTTTATGAATTCTAGGAACCTTTGGGCTAGGGTGTTGGAGCTAGAGTAATGCTCCCAGTCTATGTTTGGGTAGTTGAAGTTGCCCAATATAATGGTGTTTGGAGAGACCTTCATATTTTCCAGTGTTCTCAGGAAGGCTGGGTAGGGTTCCTGGGTTTGGGAGGGTGGTCTGTAGCAGGCTATAAACTGAAAGGCAGTTTTACCCACTGTTAGTTGCACATGGATAGTCTCTGATGCTTCGTGCTTTGCCACCAACCTGGAGGTGTGGGTATCTTTGATGAATATCGATACTCCCCCTCCTTTTGTGGTTCGGTCCAAGTTTTGGGGCCGAAAAGCATGGTATGAGGTATAACCTGGTAGTGCTGGGGTGCTCTCGGGAGCCCTGAACCAGGTTTCTGTTACTGCACAGATATCTATGTTCTCCATGTTAAGGAGAGTTTCAAGTGCATGCATCTTGAGGTTTAGACTTCTGACGTTGAGTAGCATTACTCTTAGTTTCTTATCCCTTGTGATACCTATGGAGGTGGGTTTGTCTTTTGAGCCTTGCCTTAAAAAGGCACTATGGGGGTAGCAAGAGCCTTTGCCAATATCCGAAAGCCCAGGGGTGACAGGTGCAAGCCGTGCCTAGTGAAGCATCGTGGCTTGTCGAGCATATCATCCCAGGCTGACTGGCATTGGATCCCCTTTGAATGACACCAGTACTTAAGCCAATTGTTGAAATTGATCATCTTGTCTTCATATTGTGGCATCATTCTTGGTGAGGGTAAGATGCTACTCAAGGTCAGGGTCATACCGGCCTGGGCTACATGCTCAGAGAGCTCCTCTATGTCTCTTTTCATGTAGTCCAGGGAGGTACGCCTCAGGTCATTCACACCAGCATGGACAATGACTGAGTCATATTTGTACTTGCCTTGGAGTGACCTGAGTGCTTGTGTTATGTGGCTGATCCTAGTGCCTGACAGGCTGCTCACCGTGACCTTCTCCTTGTTCAGCCTGGTGAGCGGGACGTCAGTGTGCCTGACGATAGAGTCACCTATTACAAGTGTATCAGGTGTGTTGTTTAGCCTTAAGGGCTGTGACTGTTCGGCACACTGGCTTTGTGAGATATGTGTTGCACGTGTTTTGTTTTGGGGTAGCGGTTGCTTGGGTGTCTGCTTTGGAGGTCTCTGCTGCTTAGGCAGATCTTTATTTAGAGCCTCTGAGTATGTTTTTGCGTGATTATGTTTGGTTTGCTGTCGTGGTAGGTCTATGTGAGACTGGAATTGTAGTGAGTGTGGTTTCCTTCTCCTCCTGACTGGTTATGCCAGTACTGAGTTGAGAGAGCTTAGCCTCCAGTTTGGCTATATGGTTGCATCTCTCACATGTGTTGGAATTTGTTGGGAGGAGGAGAGGGTTGTCTGTGTACGTGAGGCAGTTGTAACATTGCCTCAAGATTCCCAGGTTCACCAGCTGGACCGGAGAGGAGATTGACAACTGACCTTTGGACATGCTAGAATAATATTGGGAATTCCTTTATAATTGAAAACAAGGGCCAATGGGGAGTGAGGGTGTAGTGCTTTTAATTTTTAGTGCTGACTTATATAATTGCTTTAGTGAGCAAGTGCCAGGTAACTTAAGTGCAATGTGTCACAGGTAACTTAAATGCAAAAACGACAAACAGTAACTTTCTTTCAAGTGAAACAAGGAAATAAGTACAGTAAGCAATGCAGATATCACTAGGGATCCACAGAAGCACTGAGAAGCCTCGTTTTGGGTGGAATTAGCGTTGCAGGGAAATAACAAGCAAACAAACAACAAGCATACAAACAAAGCTAGATTCAGCAGGCCTGGATCTAGTCTATGCTACAGCAAACAAGGTGTACCAATTTCAGTACGAAACAGTTCAAATATGCAGGCACTATAAACCTTTAACCAGAAATTCCCAGCTCAGAAGGGCAGAGTCCAGCCTCTCCTCCCACAAGAGTGCAGACGACGAACCTTCTTAATGTAAAATAACTGGCCTGAAGCCCAAGTGCATAAACCAGAACTAATACACTTTAGGAATAACAGACACTGAGCTCTCAATCAGCAGTTCCCAACTTAGAAGGATGAAAGCTACCTGTCCTGCCACCACAGTGCATGCCACAAACCTTCCTAATGTAAAACAACTGGTCTGAAGCCCAAATGCTTAATCCAAAAGACTTAGAATGATAGCTACACTTTAATCAAGTTACAAGCAGTAATAAATACAATTGAATACTTTAAAGAATGCCTGGATTAGTGCTCAAGTTATACAAACAAAGTTAGATTCAGCAGGCCTGGATCTAGTCTATGCTACAGCAAACAAGGTGCACCAATTTCAGTAAGAAGCAGTTCAGATATGCATGCACTATAAGCCTTTACCCAGAAATTCCCAGCTCAGAAGGGCAGAGTCCAGCCACTCCTCCCACAAGAGTGCAGACCACGAACCCTCTTAATGTAAAATAACTGGCCTGAAAGCCCAAGTGCTTAAACCAGAATTAATACACTTTTAGAATAACAGACACTGAGCCCTCAATCAGCAGTTCCCAACTTAGAAGGATGTAAGCTACCTGTTCTGCCACTACAGTGCAGACCACAAACCCTCTCAATGTAAAACAACTGGTCTGAAGCCCAAGTGTTGAAACTAAAAGGCTTAGAATGAGTTACACCAAGCAGTAATAAATACAATTGAGTACTATTAAGATGATGCAAAAGCAAAATAAAGTAGGAAGAAACACAAGCACAGTAAAAGCAGATGAATTTTTTTTCAGAAAAGTAGCAAAAGCAGTAGTAAATACAATTCTCATGCAGTGCAAGCTGGCACACTTGAATATGTAGCGATATTAGTCCACACACAGTTTGAAAAAATGTAATTAAATTAAAAAGGACTAAAAGCAAGTGCAGAAAGGTTAATTAGGTAGAATGCGGTAAAGAGATGGGCCTGGGGGAGTGTCTTAGATCAAATCTACAGTGGGGCGGGCACTGCAAAAGCCACCAAATTTAAACTACAACCAAGAACTTGGGGGGGGGGGGGAGTTTCAACACAGATGTGAGGAATGTGCACATTATAAAGCCAAAAAATATATACTGTTCTCTCTCTCTCTCTATATATATATATATATATATATATATATATATATATATATATATATATATATAGATATATATATATATAACAGATATCTAAGCAAACAATTTAGCTCTATAATACAAAATAATACAGAAAAGTATACTCAGCTCTATATATTTGCAGATAGTTCTGTAAGGCTGTCTCTCAAACTAAGGTTCCAGTTTGAATGCAGATTGTTAATTAACAGGACACACAACACTAGCTCAATTATATAGCTGAAGACAAGGGGGGAGGGGAAAAAGTTTCAACACAGATGTGAGGAATGTGCAAATTATAAAGCCACAAAATATATACTGTTCTCTCTCTCTCTCTCTATATATATATATATATATATATATATATATATATATATATATACAACAGATATCTAAGCAAACAATTTAGCTCTATAATACAGAATAATACTGAAAAGTATACTCAGCTCTAAATATTTGAAGAAGGCTGTCTCTCAAACTAAGGTTCCAGTTTGAATACAGATTGTTAATTAACAGGACACACAACACTAGCTCAATTATATAGCTGAAGACAAGGCAGGAAATGAAGGGGTTGGGGAAAATGTTTCAACACAGGTGTGAGGAATGTGCAAATTATAAAGCCAAAAAATATATACTGTTCTCTCTCTCTCTCTCTCTATATATATATATATATATATATATATATATATATATATATATATATATACACAACAGATATCTAAGCAAACAATTTAGCTCTATAATACAGAATAATACAGAAAAGTATACTCAGCTCTATATATTTGCAGATAGTTCTGTAAGGCTGTCTCTCAAACTAAGGTTCCAGTTTGAATGCAGATTGTTAATTAACAGGACACACAACACTAGCTCAATTATATAGCTGAAGACAAGGCAGGAAATGGGGGGTGGGGAAAAAGTTTCAACACAGATGTGAGGAATGTGCAAATTATAAAGCCAAAAAATATATACTGTTCTCTCTCTCTCTTTATATATATATATATATATATATATATATATATATATATATATATACAACAGATATCTAAGCAAACAATTTAGCTCTATAATACAGAATAATACAGAAAAGTATACTCAGCTCTATATATTTGCAGATAGTTCTGTAATATATGGAATTATTTACATTTCCCCCATCAAAAGGATATCATCAGCAAATAACTATATTTTCAAATCTACAAAATTATTTATTTTAAAGGGTCCAATTAAATAATATACTCTAATGCTGCATGACGATGGTTCAATTATAAGCACAAATAATAATGATGACAAAAAAAGCATCCCTGCTTGGCACCTTTATTTAAACTAAATCTCTGTGAAATAAAATGATCTATTTTAATATAAGCTTTAAAATGTCTGTAAAGTACATTAGTAATGTCAATATATTGAATGGAAGAGTTTGAAATAAACATTCCCACTCAACAGTATCAAATGCACCTTCAATGTCCAAGCTTATCTAAGCTAATTTATCAGTATTACTTGCTAAATCAATTCATTTTAATACTTTTTAAAAATATTATCATATGTAAGTCTGTTGACAAAATATGGCTGAGCTTTATGAACAATCTTATCCACCACACCTTTTAATATTTTGACAACACTGAAGTAAAGAATTGATATAGTCTTTATTAAGAAGTGAGATTGGTCTATATGAAGATAGTAAAGTTTTCCTTTCCTTGTTTATGAATATGGTAATCAAAGAATGTCTATAAGATGGAGGAATTCCATTAGATTTTGTATTAGTTGAAAAACTTCATGTTCTAAATATGTTTTTATCACTTTTACTAAAAGTAATGACTAACTTATTTTAAAGAAACTGGATTGTTTAAGTTTTGCTTTTGAGTTTCATTAAGTTTATTATACATATTTTTATTGAATAATTTTCTATATTTATTATTTATTTCAGTTTTCTCATGATACTTTTTAAAGATTGTTAATACTGATTCAATATCTAAAGTTTCCTTTTTCTATTAGAATTTAAGTGCTATTAACATGTGATTGTATTTTTATTAATTTACTTCTATTAGCTAGTCAGTGTAAATGTCTTGGTTCCATGGAGTAACTCTGTAATTTACATTTTCCTACAACAAATTCAGTTTTACATGCCAATATCTTTTGATATTCTACCGTTATCTGTTTACATTGTATTTAGCATATCCATAGTATCACTATTCTTCCCCTCTTTTGAAATTCTAATTTAGCTTTTTAAAAATTTCTTGAATTTTTAAAATGTCTGCATTCCATTCTATTATTTTTCGTAAACCTTTCACCCATTTTACTATTAATGTGCATTAAAAAAAATCCCATAAAATGATTTTATTAGTCTACTCAGTGTCATTAAATGATAGAAATTGTTTAAATTGTGTTTTCATATATTCCTGAAATTCTTTTAATCTTACCATAATTGCAGGAATTCTATGTATAATGTTAAGTTTCCATTCTATACTAACTATAATTGAGTTATGATCAGGACATGGGCAACCAATAGTTTTAAAATTATTAATTTTATTTAGTAAATCTAGAGAAAAATAAATTCTGTCTATTATGGTATCCATCCCAGATGCATAAGAATAATGCATATAAAATAAAACATATTTATCTTGTTTAACTATTAGATCTTTCATATTAATGTTTAATACCCAACAATTTCAAATATGTGCTGAAGCAGTTAATTTAACATTTTAATTTGAACATGAATCAACACTACTTGAGGTACAATTAAATTTGCCTGCTAGAATCAAACTACCTTTCGAAGAACTTTGAAGTAATTCTAAACGTTTCTTAACTAGCGGGTAGCCAGGAAAAATTTTCTAAAGTATAAATCTTATCATTTAACAGAATTGTAAATACAGAGTATATCCATGTTATATTAACTAATCTATCTATACGTTAAAGGAAGAAAATGACATTTTTTCCATAGAATCACTGTACCTCTTCTTTTTTATTAAAACATAAGGCAGTGCTGACTTCATAATTCAGTTTAGGCAAATCATTTATATCTTTTCAATTAAGTACATTTCCTGTAAAAATATTATATAATCTTCATTTAATTTTAAATGCCTCAAGAAATCGTTTTTTTAATGCTGTTTGTTCAATTAATATTTAGTGATAAAATATTTAAATTATTTTTTAATAAAAATTCAGAAAATATTTTGAAGTAGATGCTAGAAGTTGTAAATTTGTTTTTACTTAACATTAGACTAATTTGCATTATTATTTTGTTTCCTTATCAAATATCTTAAACAATGAAGCAAATTCCTTTACTAATAAACCAACTAATATATTATAACTATTTACAAGATTGATCTTTTTAACCATGGATACCACCATTCCTAGCTTTCATATTCTACTAGACAAACTTCCCTCACTAACATCTTTTCTCAAGCTATTGCAACTTAAATTATAATTTCTTAATTTGTAAATAGCTAAATGTTTACTATATGGGATCCGTACGGATCCCCGAATGGCAACATCACTGAAACAGATTTGGCGGGGCATACTTGCGCGAAAGTGCTTTTCACCGAATAAGCACTTTCGCGTAAGTATGCCTGTTGCGGAGATTGCACTACAGTGGGAATAAGGGAAAATTCCCTTTGGACTGCGGTGGTGGTGCTGCGGTAGCGTTGTCACCTCACAGTTAGACATTGCCCGTTCGATTCTCAGTTAGAGCGTCTTCTGTGTGTCGACATGCATGAATGAGCGTCCCTTCGTTGAAGGTTGTGCATTAGGCCCGGCAAGCCAGCACGTAAAAATCTACTGCCAATCATTAGCGGACCAGAGTTCCGTTGTGGTGACCCCTAACTGGGAAAAGCCGAAAGACACAAACAGTGCGACCTTGGAGTGAGAATATTAATGTAGAGGGGTGTGGGGGACACAAAAATGTAAATGTAATGTTTTTTTTTTTTAACACACTTTAACGAAAGCGCTTTTTCAGTGATTGTGGATTCTGAGTATTGAACTTTCGTTCAATAGTCCTAGATCCTACTATATATATATATATATATATATATATATATATATATATATATATATATATATATTTAAACTGGTATTAATGCAATGAAAATTAAACGTCCATATATTTTTAATAATAATCTAACATGCCTTATATGCTCGACAGGGGCACAGGAAAATAATTTTCTTTGGTGGTGAAAACCAGGGTACCTTTTTGGCTAAACTTTTATAGGCCCTAGGGCCAACAGCCTAGTACCTACCTATGAACCTATATCTTAAATCATCTCTCTATTTCAACTTATAAATAATGCTACCTATATTATTTATTTCCTCCATCCTCTTTTTATCATTCATTATATTCCTACTGATCTTTTAACATAAAACCCCATAAAAGTAGGGAGATTAAAAACACTGTATTGAATAAAGGAAAGCAGACACACTTTACCAAAATGCCTCATTTAGCAAACTAATACTTAACTAATATTCTAAAGGGAAGAAATAATTTATTCAAATGATAAAAATAATTCTTAAACATATTGTACTAAAATATCCTTAACAGACACTCAACTGCAACACAATGCAAAAATTGTATTAATAATACTTATGAATTTCAATGTACATCTCACCCCACCTTTTTAATTCTGACACTTTCGACATAAAACTACTGGCAGGTGAGTCAAAACAAAAAGATATGTATATCTACATTTTTAAAATAAGCTTCATCTGTAAAACTAAACATGCTAAAATTAAGAATTGTATCCATATTCACTATTCAAAAGATAAAATAATGTAACAATATAAAGAAACATGGAATATTCTTCTGCATACTTGTATATGTAAATATGTGTAGATGTCTTCACATATGAGTTCAAGACCACAATCTTCCTAAAATACCAATAATATAATATGACATAGAACAAATACAATTATTTATTTATTTCTTTCAGTTTGGTGACCGGGGAAGTCCACTGGGCCCATGAGTGCCCGTTTTCAGTGGAGGCCCAGGGAGAAAAGCTCCAACTATTACACAAACATTTAAGATACAAAAGTATGTAAGTTACAAAAATAAAGTACAGTTTACATGAATTAACATTCTGTATCATGCTTAGTAGACAAAAGACTATTATGATGTATCAGGAAGGCTGTACTGTGGAGATTCACTTAGAAAAAAATCATCATAACAATTGAAGTGTAGCAAACTTATACAAAACAACTGATAAAAGTAAGGAAACAGTTTACAGGCATTAGTTTGGCAATAGTGGTTATTTACAATATTTACAAGGAAGATAGATATAGAATGTTAAAGTAAGGAAACCATTTAAAAGCATACATTCGACATTAGAAGCTATTTACAACATTTACAAAGTAGATAGATATAGAATCTTCATAAGGAGTTGCAGAGAGCTAGAGACAGCTCAGGGAACTAGTTGTTGGGGTGTTAAGGAGAATAAGCAGGCAAGGAGTAAACATTCCTTCGGGTAGTAGTTAGAAGGACTTAGACAGGGTGGCAGCAGGAGCGTTTCCATTTTGAGTGCAATTAAGTGAAAAGCTGCGTTTTAACATTTTCTGAGTTAGTTATCGTCCTGAGTGTGGAAAGGAGAGAATTCCATTTCTTACCTATTGAGAAAGAGAGGAGAAGCTGACCAGCAGGCTGTCTTGGTTTATGGATAGAGATTAGGTTTTGATTTTCGGAACTAAGAGGTCTGTTGGGGGTGTAGGGGGGGAGGATGTTTATTAGAGCTGGACATTTGTTTGGGTGAAATATAAGTCTGTGTGCTGCGGTGAGTTGGAGGTAGTCTAGATAATTTGGGAGTTCCAGCCAGTTTAGAGAGTTACGGGTATGGCAGTGATGGGTGGAATTTTTGGATCTGGAGGCAAATTTAGAGATTTTGTTATAGCAGTTTTCCAGTTTAGAGGTATTGGTGGCGGTCAGGTTAGTTAGAAGAGGGGCTCCATATAACAGGGATGGGAGAAGGTAGGTAGTAGCTAAAGTATATCTAGTAGTGTTTGAGAGAAAGAGATTGTTCCTATAGAGCATTCCTAGCTTTTGGTGGGTTTTCTTTATATTTTGCTGGACATGGATATCGAACTTGAGTTGTTCATCTATAGTAATGCCAAGAATTTTTGCAAAGGGACCTACTTCAATGGGAGAACTGGAATGGCTGAGGACTTTAAATTAATTTTTGTCAAAAGAGAAAGTCTTGGAGGGAGAGAAAAGTAGAAGTTTAGATTGATTTATTTGCATTTAGAGACAGGTGATTTTGTAGCATCCTGTTTTCAGTAGCAGAAAAGGCAGCTTGGGATTTAGTCAGAAGTTCAGGGAGGTTGGAGGCAGAGCAGACTATTGTGGAATCATCTGCATATTGAATGATTCTGGCATCAGGAATGGCAGAGTGAAAGTTATTTATAAAGTTGTTAAATAGCATAGGTCCAAGGATGGTTCCTTGGGGTACGCCAGTTGGGGTAGGAAGAAATGAGGAGATGGTTTTCTTCCATTTAACTGCTTGAGATCTCGCAGACAGGTAGCTAGAGAACCATGCCACAGTGTTAGGAGCGAGATGTAAGTTGGAGAGATGATGGATAAGATGGTTGTGGGAAACAGTGTCGAAAGCCTTGGAAAGGTCAAGTAGAACTGCGGAAACTAAATGACCTGAATCTCGGGCTTGGTTGCCAGTTTCTAAGAAGGAGAGTAGAGCGGTTATGGTGCTATGGCCAGGGTGGAAGTCATGCTGGGTAGATGTTAGGAGTTGGTTTTGGGTTAAGTAAGGCATGAGTTGGAGATGGATACATTTTTCTAAGATTTTGGAGATTGGGGAGAGCAGCGCAATGGGCCGGATGTTTGAAATGTTAGTATTCTTGCCACATTTGTGGAGAGGAATAATGTAAGCAGAACGCCATAGTTTGGGTACATATGACTCCTTTATAGATCTGTTGATTATGATGCTAATTGGGATTGCAATACTGTCGGCTGCGCATTTTAGGAAGGAGGAGGGAATATTATCAGGAGTATTGGAGCAAGGTTTAAGTTTGGATAAGAGTCTTTTTATGAGATTAGTGGAGACTGGTTTAAGCTCAAACATAGGGTGGTTAGGGGAACAGGAATGGATGTTAGATGGATTATTATTAGAGAAGGTCTTGGTCAGGTTGGAGATAGCTTCAATAAAAAATGAATTAAATTTGTAGCTTAGTTCAAGGTCAGATATGACTGGGTCAGGGCAGAGGTTGTTCTTGGAGCTGGGGTTGAGAAGGGAGCTTATGGATTTCCAGAATTGTTTGGAGTTATAGTTATTGTTGGACTGTAGTTTAAAGTAGTAGGATTTTTTGTCCTTTGTGATGAGTTGCTTTGCGAGGTTATGGAGTTGTTTGTATTCGATAAAGGTTTTGGGCAGTTTGTTAAGGTAAAGCTTCCAGGCTTTGTCCCTTTGATGCATAATTTGCATGATGGAACTTATAAACAAAGACATTGGCAACCTTCAAACACTGGACCCCACCCAGTTTGGGTTTGTGAAGGGCCGATCTTGTCTCCTGAACCTGATTGACTTCTTTGAATCAGTCTCCAGAGCCATGGACAAGGGTAAGGTGGTCCACACAGCCTATCTAGACATTGCCAAGGCCTTTGACACCATCCCCCACTCTGGAATCATAGATAAACTTACTAAGTTGGGCATTAATCGCTATGTCACCCAATGGGTTGCTAAATGGCTTACTGATAGAACCCACACTGTAAAAGTAGCCGACTCCAAATCCAGCTCCAGACAAGTGACAAGTGGAGTACCTCAGGGTTCAGTCCTGGGGCGCTCTTGTTTGGCATCTACTTCTCTGAAGTACAGGTCAACACTAAGGGACTCTGGCTAACAAAGTTTGCAGATGACTGCAAACTGTGAGCCATTATTGAATCCCCAAATGATGTGGATACTCTACAAAAGGGCCTTACAGAAACAGATGCTTGGTGCCAGAGCCATGGGCTCAAGCTCAATGCCAAGAAATGTATTGTTATCCCCATTGGGAAAAACATGTATCCATGAATTACCATATAGGTGGCAGTACACTAAACACAGAAAGTGTGATAAGAGACTTAGGGACACAGGTGGACAGTGGTCTCACCTTCGATAACCACATCGCCACAACAGTCAGGAAATCCTTCTATGTGGCACACCTCATCACGAAGGGCTTTTTATCCAGAAAAAAGGAGGTCATTGTCCCACTGTACTCATCCCTCATTAGACCCATTATAGAATACAACGCCCCATTTGGTATGTACCTCTCAAGACATCTACAACAACTGGAAAGGCCTCAGAAATACCTCACTAAAAGAATCACAGGCCTAAAGTAGATGCCCTATGCTGACCGCCTTAAAAACCTCCAGCTATACTCTGTCGCATATCATCTACTCAGAGGCGATCTCTGCTTAACATACAAGGCCATGTCAAACCCAGAGCTGTTGGACATGCTACACTTAAAGAAATCCCAATCCCTCAGAGCTACACGCTCCAGGGATCTAAACCTTGTCATCACAATAAACAAAACATACTGGAGGGATAGGTTCCTGACCCAGAGACTCCCCAGACTCTGGAATAGATTGCCCATACATGTCAAGCAGAGTGCCTCTTTGGACCTATTCAAGAGGAACCTTGACGATTGGATGGGAGAAAGGAAATTCACCCCAGGGATCACGTCAGTCGCCCTGCTAGACAGGGGTCCAGGAAAGTAAATAATGTGGGAAGAAATAGCCAGGGAATTGTTATGGCTAGGCTTGTATAGGCCCTAGGGCTGATAGCCTAGTACCAACCTATGAACCTATGAACCTATTTCTTTGGAGAGCCATGGGGCGATTTTAGCTTTTATTCTTCTTTTTCCTAGTGGTGCTAGGGAGTTTAGAGTGTCGAGGAAGACTGATTTGAAGTGTTCTATTGTTTTATCGAGAGAAAGGGAGTATAGGATTTGCCAGTTTATTTGTTTTAAGATATTTGAGACGGCTGAGGGGTTGAACTTGCTAAAGTTTCGGGTGAGAATGTAGTGATGCTGATGGGGGGTAGAGGAAGTTGAGCGCTGTATGAGGGCAGGGAGGTGGTCACTAATGGTGTCAGGAATGGTACCAGAGTAAGTTATTTTGTTTGGGTGGGAGACTAGGATCCAGTCTAGAATAGATCCTGGGGGATATGTTTTGTTGGGTCGAGTAGTGGACAAGATTACTTGAGTGAAATTATAGAGGTTGATGGATAGGATGGGAGAGGGATTATTAAACTTGTTCCAGTCGAGATTTACGTCCCCTAGAATATAAGTTTCATAATTAATTTCAGATGAGGCCCATAGGAAGATGTTTTCAAGGGTAGACATGTTGTTCCAAGGGGAAATATAAAGGGCTATGATGCAGATATAAATAAGTAAATACTGCAAGTAAGCCCAAATTAGTTCTGTTAATGTGATCTGCAACTGTCCATTAAAATTGAAAGCATTATCATACTAAAACTGGCTATACTAATATAACATTAATGTATTTAAATACTTTTAACACTTTTATAAACTGCCTATCAAGCAAACCAGTTAAAACATAAATATTTCCCAATATTTGTATATACAAGGTTTGAATATATCTATCTAACCTCCTAAAATGAAAGAAGTACTTGTTGCAAATGTCTTAGTTTTGAAACGCTTTACAAAAGTATTGCATCATGCTATAATAATTTTAGACTGCCCTGCTACACAGAATTTATGCACAGAATCTTAAATAAAGGAAACTGAAGTGTGTTGTCATAACTGATGTATCACAAAGTAAATATTTAAGAATCTAGTTACAAATCTAGTATTCAGTCATCCATGTGACTGACCAGTCCTAAACCTGCTATACATAAATCTTAATATTGCATTTAAACATTAATATAATTATAACATTTAATTTCCCCATTCAGTTGATTAATAAATTAAATAAATAACAATAAAATAATAATAGTGATACTTTTTAGTAGAAACTTTTATAGAAAACATGTACATAAGTGAACGGTAGTAGACCGCCAACTTTGAACTTGTCAAACAATGGCATGTTACCAATGCAATCTCTATTACAACTAAATCAGTAAGTTAACTATTTCCAGTAAGATGTGTATTACATTATTTATTTTTTAAATTAAAACAATATTTGACTCATAAAGGAAAGCCAAACCAGCTACCAAATTGTGTCTACTTCTAATGATCCACTGTCACATAGCCGACTTTCAAATAACCAAGATGAAAAGAACAAAACTGCAGAAAACTGAATGGCAGCTTTTTACAAGGGTAAGTAAATACTTGGCTGGCTGTTAATGAATCCAATGCCAAGGTAAGTTTGCCCCCTACCCCCCAAACCCCTAACTAAATATACCAACTTCGGGATCACACTACAGAGAAGAACAGGGCATGTCAGCCAAGTGTTTAGTTACTTTCCTATAAAGCTGCCATTCAGGTTTATGCAGTTTTGTTCTTTTTGTCTCAGTTATTTGAAAATCGGATATGTGACAGTCGATCATTAGAAGTAGACCCACAAAATCATGATCCTAATGCCTGACAACCTAGGAATATGATGTACACATGTAAACTGCATTCCTTTTAACAACACATCTCATTAAAACTTTTCAGTAACTGTTGCAAAATCCTAGCCAATTCCTCCATCATACAGCCAAATGAAACTCCCTAAAAATGCAATGAAAAATCTATACACTCTTCCACTTGTCACAGACATTTACAAAAATTCCCAATTTCAAATCATTGAGTATGTTCCATCTATGTCTCCCGTCAAAGCCAGACATAATAGTGCAAGAATAAACTCTAAATAACAATATTGTGTCTACACTAAATATGACAAAATCCAGATGACAAACCTTACAGACACCACAAAAGTTAAGATCAAAGAGCTTCAGCAGGACAAGCTATGCTGCTTCATCTACCAGTTTCACATAAGTAAAGCAAGTGAGTACACAGTCTGAACACTGTATTATCCATTCAAATGTACTCCGCCAGCTAGCAAACAATACAGCTAAGGCTCTTCAGAAACATTTTAACATGAAGGTTTACATAAGCAACAAGAGATTACCATCTTTGATCTGCTAAACAATGACCTTAGACATTACTGCTGTAGACTCCTTGACAACTAATTCAACACATGCTACTTAGCACTGGTAAGATATTTAAATAATTATTTTGCAAATTTAAATATTACCTGGCTTCTGAATATAAATGGACATTAAATGAACAGCTAAATCATGAGTTCAGGCTTCACACTAATGTATGATGAATTGTTCAAACATATAACCCAGGAAACACTGTATATTTATATATATATATATATATATATATATATATATATATATATATATATATATACACACACACACACACACACACACACAAATACATACATACACACACATTGTACAGCATACAAAGAAAAGACCACATCAAGAAAGATCCCCATTTCACACATCTGCAATCACATCCAAACTGCCATCACAAAACTCATGTCAAAACCCGGGCCGAACCACAAAGGGAGGGGGAGTGTCCATATTCATAAAGGACACCCACACCTCCAGGTTAGTAGCAACACATGAAGCATCAGAGACCATACAGGTGCAACTAACCATAGGCAAAACTTGCTATACAACGGGTAGCATGTTACAGACCACCCTCCCAATCTCAAGAACCCCACTCAGCCTTCCTGAAGACATTGGAGGATATGAATGTATCACAAAATACCATCATACTGGGAGACTTCAACTACCCAAACATAGATTGGGTACATTATTCTAGCCCTAATACCCTAGCCCAAAGGTTCCTGGAATTCATAAATTCAAATGCACTGGAACAACTAGTCACCTCTCCCACTAGGGGAGATAATATACTAGACCTGATCATCACAAACATGGGGACAAAATGCTCCACACCGGAAGTATACCCCTCACTAGTGAGATCTGACCACAAACTAATCACCCTGGATATACATATCCCACCTCCACCCCAGCACAAAAGACCACAGTGAAAAACTTCTCAAAAGCAGACTTCACTCTTCTTAAGACTGAGATGGTATCCTTTAAGCCCACTGTGCCAGTGGATACCACATCCCACAATGCCGAATCCTTCACAAATGCTTTCTATGGACATCTCCAAGAATGCATGGATCATGCAATCCCAAACAAATCCAATTCCCTCTCCACCAAATGTAAGCGTCCTGTCTGGTGGACCTCAGCCATAAACAAATTGTATAACAAAAGAAGGAAGCTACTGCACGTCAGAGTGAAATCCCATGAAGGGAAGACATCTCTGATCAACATTAGCAGAAAACTACGTTCTCTCATAAAAACATCCAAGGCAAACTTTGAGAGAAAAATCGCTAAAGACACTAAAGATAACCACAAAGCCTTCTTCAGCTATGTTAGAAACCTGGGTGGAAACCCTCAGATATGCTCAGAGTTGGTTCACAACAACAAAAAATACACTGAACCCACAGATATTGCTAACATTCTGGCTGACAGGTTCAGTGCAAATTTCTCGCCTCCTTCACCCCCAAAAGAAGAAATACTTATCCCAACTGAATGTAATCTCCCTGTCATCTCAGATGTCCAAGTGAGAACCGCCCTAAACAAAGCAAAAAACACAGCATCAATGGGACCTGACGGTATCCCGGGGTGCGTGTTACGTGAACTCCAAGAGGAGCTAAACCCACACATAAAAATGCTATTTAACCTTAGCCTTACTTCGGGATATGTACCTGAACACTGGCGTACAGCAACAGTGGTCCCACTCCACAAGGGGGGTGCCTCTACAGACCCTGGAAACTACCGCCCCATAAGCTTGACTAGCCTGGTCTGCAAAAGCTATGGAAAGAATCATTATGGAACTCAGAAACGGAGACATAGGGGACCTACAGATGCTTGACCCGACCCAGTTCGGCTTTGTAAAGGGCAGATCCTGCCTTTTAAACCTGGTTGACTTTTTCGAAACAGTCACTAGAGCCATTGATGAGGGCAAAGCAGTCCATACAGCATACCTGGACTTGGCTAAGGCCTTCGACACAATACTCCACTCAGGCATCATAGATAAGCTACACAGCTTAAAAGTAAACCCTTAAGTCACTAGATGGGTTGCAAACTGGCTAAAGGACAGAACCCATAAAGTTAAAATCGCTGGAGCAATGTCAGACTCAAAGCCAGTCACAAGTGGTGTCCCACAGGGATCTGTCCTGGGACCCCACTTGTTCAGCATTTATTTCTCAGATGTTAAAGCAAACGTGGGAGGGCTGTGGCTGACAAAGTTCGCAGATGACTGCAAACTAGGCGCCATAGTCGATACACCAGCAGATACACACATCCTACAAAAAGGCCTCACTGAAATGGACAACTGGTGCCATAGTCACGGCCTTAAACTAAATGCCAAAAAATGTATAGTCATCCCTTTTGGAAAAAACAAAGTACCCACAAATTATCACATAGACAGCAACCTACTGAGTAAGGAAAACGTAATCAGAGACCTAGGGACCCAAGTAGACAGCGACCTCTCATTTGACACCCACGTTGCCAAAGTGGTTAGAAAAACATTCTACCTTGCACACCTCATCATGAAGGGTTTCACATCCAGATCCAAGGATGTCATTGTATCCCTATATTCCTCCCTCATCAGACCCATGATTGAGTACAATGCCCCATTTGGTATGTACCTCACCCGGCACTTGCAACAGCTGGAGAGACCACAAAAGTACCTCACCAAAAGGATCAAGGGTCTCCAACATATGTCTTATTCTGCCAGACTAAAGAAACTTCAGCTCTATTCAGTAGTATACTGCCTGCTCAGAGGTGATCTCTGCCTGACGTACAAGGCCATGTCCAATCAGGATCTGATGGACATGCTCCACCTCAAAAAATCCAAATCCATCAGGACCACGAGAGCTAAAGGCTTAAACCTCGGCACAAGTATGAATAGGACATGCTGGAGGGATAGATTCATAACCCAGAGGCTTCCCATGCTTTGGAACAGGATCCCAGTTCGTATTAGGCAGAGCCCCTCACTGACTCTCTTCAAGAGAAATCTTGATGAGTGGATGGGAGATCGTAAGTTTACCCCAGGGATCACATCTGTGTCACTGCTAGACAGGGGCACAGTAAACTAATTCTATTATATAAGGGGACCTTCACTGTGTCACTACTAGACAGAGGCACAGTATTCTAGATTTATTCTGTACATTTTTGTACCACTTCATGGGGTGGCAAAAGCCACATCACTATGGCTAGGCTTACAAATGCCCCAGGGCAGATAGCCTAGTACTATACTATGAAACTATGAAACTATGAAAAAAGGAAGCACATGCCATGCAAACCAGAAGTCAACAAAAATCAAGTTTAGAATCAGATCACTACCAGAATCTACATTTAACTCAGCTGTTGGTGCCTGTAACAAAGACAGAGATGCTCAGTTACTTAGAGGGCATTAATATCCACATATTTAATTAAGAAATGACATAGTAACACACACACACACACATAAAACTGTAAGGAAATACTCAGCTAATGATGCTAGCTATTAAAAGGTGCAACAGTCAATAATGAATTAGAAACTTGACATATAATGTAAAATATTACTTATAATACTTATTTATTTACTTATGCAGAGAGAAGAAGAACAAATGTCAGACAGACATAAAGGCAAAGCTGATTTAGTTTAGATATTGCAAGGAAAATTATTTGTTTTTCAGTTTTCTTCTTGGTAGCAGATTTCTATATATTCTTACCACTTTGTCTCTTAAGTGAAGCAGGGTTCCAGTACATCTCTTCAGAAACAAGAATTTTTTTTTTTTTAGAATAAACAAAGGGTGAAGCTTCGTCTAATGAATCAAATATTTTAATTCCTTCAGATAAAGACAGTTTACGTCTTGCTGGAAGAAGTAAACTGTTTTTATAAGTCTTTAATCAGTGGTAGAAAGTGTTTCCTTTTACTTACAATTTTCATGGGATAGTTGTTATCAAATCTGACAGTACTGTCTCCAATTTTAAGTGGAAGGTTAGACCATACTCTTTTTAAAATGATGTCTTTTTCATGTCAGAAATGCATTTAACAAAGATGGAGCAAGGAGGAGCATTTTTGGTTTTTGATAGTGAGGCTAGGGTTCTATGCACCATCTCTATACAAAGCATAACGATTGTGGTAGATATAAGTTTTTATGAATCCAAGCTGTTAACAATATTATCACTCTCATACGTTTCTGGGATCCCATGTGTTCTTTTGTTATTTCTCCTCAGTCTACTTTCCAAATTATCATTTTTTCGTAATAAGCCATTTGTTTTGATACAGTAAAAATTCGATTTGATCTTCATATTCTGAGATTATTCTCTCATGGTTAGTTACTGCTGCTTCCAACCTGCAGTGTTTTTTTTTTCATTTTGATGTTTTATAAGATTACTTAACTCATTCAAGCTTCAGGTGTCTTTTTTTGCATACTTCCAGTTCACACCCATACTGCCTTATGGCACCCAGAACTCTTTAGAGTCTTTAACTAAGTGACTTCCTTACCAGCTAAAATAGACAGTATTAGAAAATGTCAGGCATTAGTAACAAAAATGACACAAGACTGTTAGTCTAAGATGTCCTGCAGTGGAGAAATTAATCTTTATCACTTATTATTCATATTTCTAAATACATGTTCAAAGTTTTCATAACTGAGAGACCTACAAATTATTGAAGTGTTTTGTGTGAGAGACAATTCACTGTCAGTGGTAATTTGTGTCTCACTATACTGGAAATATTGCTAGTTGTTTTCTAGTTGTTGTGTCTTTCGGCTTTTCCCAGATAGGGGTCGCCACAGCGGAACTCGGGTCCGCTAATGATTGGCAGCTGATTTTTATGTGCCGAGTTGCCAGCCCTAACGCACAATCTTCAACAAAGGTACGCCCATTCACGCACGTCTCCACGCAGGAGACGCTCTAGCTGAGAATCAAACTGGACATCGTCTTACTGTGAGGCGACAAAGCTAGTTGTTTTCAAGTAATTATGGAAATAAGCAACATTTCCATATGTAATTAATATTGCAAAAATGAGTAACTTACACACTGTTGCTTGACATCAAGTGAAACTTTAGATGTAGAAAAAAGTGTATTGGATATGTGTGCTGTAAGTTGCACATCTTGAGAGAAATCCACTGCTATTTGTTTTGATAATTATACAATTAAAGAAATGTTTTCATATTTCTGTAAATATCTCAAACATGTACATACAAAGGAATTTCTTGCTGTCATGTGAAAGCTTATGTCTGTTTAACAAAAAATGTTCAAACAATATATCTCTAGGTTGCCCAATTTTCAATATATAAAATTTTGTTTGTGAAAGTTTACAAAAATATAATTTGGGGCTTATGTGTTATGATTTATTACAGTGTTCATGAAAAATACAATGAATGCACTGACTATTATCACTGTAATTAATATTTCTTACCGTTAACATTGTTATTTGTAGTTTTAATAGCTTTTACTGCTCACAAAATATTTACATTTCTTTATCTTATATTTTGTAAGTTTATTTTTCAGACAATATTCTGGAATGCAAGTATATGCTGAGGCTGCTAGAGGTGTGATACACTACACAGGTATTAATGACTTAAATAATCCCTTTGTTTTTTGTAATCTTCTTTCAAATTATCTATTCTACTATTTTGTTATCCAATTTATCCATTTAGTTAGATGTCTTATAAAGCAGTCAGCAAAGACTGGATTTCTTTCTTCATGGTAAAATTCTTTGAGACATTCTTCAGGTGGCCTCATTGTGGTGCAATTACAACTGTTGATGTGCCTTATGAAATCTGACAAAAAGATTTTTAACTTGAGAAAAAATAATGATGTCAGCATGTAACTTCTTCTCAAAAATTGTCACCAAATGTGTATTTCTTGGAATTCCTTGGATTCCAAATATTTAATTCATCAGACATAGAAATGAAGTTGCAGAGCTAAACACAGTTCCTGCAGCTAGTCAGCCATCTTGGTCATTTGCTGATGATATTCTTCAATATTTTTAAAATCCCTCCAGAATGATACACCAACTATTAAAGGTAATACAAGATTATAGTAAACTCCTGAAAGTACAGTTTTGTACCTACCATAAATGTAGATGTTCGAGTGCTAATACAGCTGCAGTCATAACAGATGGGTTATCCTGCCGTCAGGCGGGTCCTCGGTCGGCCGAATTCCAAAGTCTAGGTCCGGCGTCGGTTGTCGTCGCTTCTTCCCTGACGTCAGTGCGGCAGGGGTATAAAAGAGGCAGCCGACACCATTTTCTTCAGTTTTTCTTGCCCCAGATATCAGGTGCCCCCAGAAGGAAGGCAAACATGATGTTATGCAAAAATGCAATGTTGATAAAACAAAAACAGCTGTTGCAAGCAAATACACCATAAAAGAATACCCCAAAAAGGTTATATGAAAAGTGTTTGCCATAAGGCCTATCCTAAGAGGGGATGGAGGGAGGGAAACCTGGACTGCAGCTGTATGAGCACTCGAACATCTACATTTATGGTAGGTACAAAACTGTACTATGTTCATCATGCATACAGCTGCAGTCATAACAGATGGGTAGAATCCCAAAGCTAAGTAAGGGTGGTAGGCACTAAGTGGAACTAGGAGGGGCTAGGATGCCCTGCAGGACTGCTGTGGCAAAGCCTGCTCTAGATTTTGAGTATAGTGGGAGGTGATATTGCTTGGTGAAAGTGTGCAATGAACTCCAGGTGGCTGCTTCCAAAATGTCCTTGGTAGGGACCCCCCTGAGGAAGGCTGCAGAGGTAGCTGTGGCTCTGGTGGAGTGAGATCTGATGCATGCAAGCACAGTTTTTCCATGAAATGAGTAACAAAAACGTATGCAGTGGGCTATCCATTTTGAAATTGTCTGTTTGGAAATAGCCTTTCCTTGAGCACCTACAGCATAGGACACAAAGAGTTGCTCAGATTTCCTGAATGGCTTTGTCCTGTCCAAATAATAACAAAGTTGTCTGTGAATGTCCAAGGAATGTAGTAGTCTTTCCCCTTTGTTTTGTGGATTAGGATAAAAGGTAGGTAAGTGGATAGTCTGATTCAAAGCTACACTGGATACAACTTTTGGCATAAAGGTAGGGTTGGTTCGTAAGGAAACTCTGCCCTGATGGAAAATGATGAATGGTTGCACAGCCATGAGGGCCTGTAGCTCCAAAACCCTATGAGCTGAGGTGATAGCCAGAAGAAAGGCTGTTTTCCATGACAAGTACTGTAACTCTGATGAAGAAGCTGGCTCGAAGGGAGGAAGGGTCAGCTTTTCCAATACGAAGTTGAGGTCCCAAGCAGGGACTGGTGGTTTCCTTGGGGGTTTTATATTCTTTGCCCCTCTGAGGAACTGCCTGAGAGAATAAAGGAGGATCTGTGTTGTATTGTGCAGAAATGGCTGAAGCGTGAATCTTGATGGAGGAGAAGGAAAGTCCATTGTTTAACATCTCAGCTAGGTACTGTAAAATTTGAGGTATATTTATTACCCAAGGATTCTGTCCCTTTTCTTGATTCCAGGCACAAAATCGTTTCCATTTGGCGGAGTAGGCCTTTCTAGTAGAAGGTCTTCTGGCCTCCAAGATGACATCCTGCACCTCCTTGGAGAGGAGAAACTGTTGGGAAATCAAGGAATTCTCCATGCAGCTAGATTTAGGGTTTTGAGATGGCTGTGAAGAGTTTTGTAGTTGCGCTGGGACAACAGAAGAGGGACTAGAGGTAGGATCCATGGTGGGGAATGTGTCAGGCTCTTCAGGAGTGGATACCAGTGCTGTCTTGGCCAGTCTGGAGCAATGAGGATCATTTTTGGCCTCTCTGCTCTGGCTTTTAATAGAACTTTGGGCAGCAGAGGAAGAGGCGAGAAGGCATAGACTGTCAATGTTGCCCAACTGAAGGAAAGTGCGTCCACTTTCCAGGCCTGTGGATGATAGGTCCTTGAACAAAATTTTTTTCAACTGGCAATTTCTGTAGGTAGCAAAGAGATCTATGTCTGGCTGTCCCCATGCCTGAGTTATCTTTGTGAAAACTTGAGGATGTAACTTCCATTCGTGTGGATCTGTCATATTTCTGCTTAGGTTGTCTGCCAGTGTGTTTTCCTTCCCTGGCAGGAATTGTGCCTGTAGTTGAATTTGCAATTCCAGTGCTGTGTTCCATAGGGTCATGGCTTGCCTGCACAGGGGATATGAATGAGTTCCCCCGTTTGTTTATGTATCACATCACTGTGGTGTTGTCTGTCCTTATCAACAGCTGGCCTAGATGTAGTAGGTCTTTGAAGGTCATAATAGCTTTTTGCACGGCTAGCATTTCCTTTTGGTTGATGTGAAGGTGCTTCTCTTTTCGGGTCCATTTTCCCTGAATGCACTGTTCTGTCATGTGTGCTCCCCAGGCATAGTCTGAGGCGTCTGTTGTGATGATTTGAGTTGCTTGAGGTACACAGAAAGGAAGACCTGTGTTTCTTTGGCAAGCTTGAGCCCACCACATAAATTCCTTTTGAAGGCATGGAATGAGTGGTATAATTGCTTCCAAGCTGTGGCTGTGTTGAGACCATAAGTTTTTTAGGTACCATTGAAGTTTCCTCATATGCAGCTTTGCACATGGGATTAGTAAGATGCAAGATGCCATGAATCCCAGAGCCTGCAGGACTTTCCTTGCAGTTAGCCTGGTGTAAGTTGTAATTTTTCTGAAGTATTGAGACAGTTGCCCTTGCTTGTCTGGCGTGAGGTAGGCCATCTGGGTGGCTGTATCCAAGCTGGCACCCAGGAAAATTATTTGTTGAGAGGGTATTAGTTTTGATTTCTTTTTGTTGACTGTGTATCCTAGGAAGTTCAACAGTTTTATTACAAACGCCAGGTGCTGCAGTAGTATGTCCTTGCTGTCCGCTTGGATCAGGCAGTCGTCCAGATATGGGTAGATTTGTATCCCTTGTAGTCTGCAGAAGGCGATTACTGATGCCAGGCATTTCGTAAACACTCTGGGTGCAGTGGATAAGCCAAAGGGCAATGCAGAGAATTGGTAATGGGTTGAACCTGCAAGAAATCTGAGGTATCTTCTGCAATCTTGTCTGATAGGGACATGCAGGTATGCCTCCTTGAGGTCCAATGTTACCAGCCAAGACTCCTTGCCCAGCATGGGAAGAAGCTGCTGTAATGTGAGCATCTTGAATTTTGGCACCTGTAGATATGTGTTTAGGATGGATAGGTCTAAGATAGGTCTCCAATCTTTGTCTTTCCTTGGTACCAGGAATAGTCTGGAATAAAACCCTTGACCTTGTTCTTTTGTAGGTACCTCTTGAATTGCTTTCATGTCCATGAGAGCTGAAATTTGTTTTAGTGCCTCTGCCCTTTGATTTTGTGGCAGGTTTGGCATGCCTCTCATTTTTGGAAGGGTG
Organism: Protopterus annectens; assembly: GCF_019279795.1. Classification (NCBI taxonomy): domain Eukaryota; kingdom Metazoa; phylum Chordata; order Ceratodontiformes; family Protopteridae; genus Protopterus; species Protopterus annectens. Next base: position 153,071,143 of record NC_056748.1, on the reverse strand, counting down.
TGAAAGTGGAACCTGTAGCCTCTGTCTATAATGTCCAGAATCCATTTGTCTTTTGTAACAATATGCCAATTTTTTGAGAATGTCAGTTTTCCGCCCAAAGGTGCTGTCATTAAAGCTTTGCTTGGCAGGTGTAGGGGGAAGTCATTGTGTCTGTTTTCTAAAAGACTGTCTATCTTCTCCACCTCTTGGGGTTGGTGCTTGCCACTGTTTGCTTCTGAAAGATCCTTGAGGTTGCCCTCTACCCCTTGGACGCCTGTATCTGCCCCTTTGAGGTCTGTCCGTGGCTGGAAAGGATCAATTTTTTGAAGGCCAGTTTCTGCTGAAACGTGGAGGCTGTACCTGCAGGAAATCTTTCACTGTTTGCATTGATTTCACTTTTTCCTCCATTTTCTTTAGCACCTCCTCAGCTTTAACACCAAACAATACATCTTTTTGAAGAGGTGCATCTAATAATTTAGCTTTGACATGATCTGGTAAGGTTTTCTCTTTGAGCCAAGCATGCCTACGTATAACAGACCCCGTAACAGCAGCTCTACATGAGGCCTCTAAAGCATCAAAACCACACTGCAAGGTATGTTTACCCACTTGCTCTGCACCATGCAACAAATCCTTCAACTCTTTTAAATCTGGTTGTTCTGGTTGTGTCATTTTGCTTTTCAGCTGAGATATCAAAAACTGTTGATACTTTAACATATGGAACTGACAGTTTAATGCCCTCATGATTAAAGTGGCCGAGGTGTACACCTTTTCCCCCCACCTTTCTAAAGCTCTGGAATCTCTCTCTGAAGGTAATGGGTTTTTGGCAGTAGAGGCCTTAATTCCCTTGGGACCCTGTGAAATAGTTTCTGGGTCAGCAGTATGGCTTTTATATAGGAACTGGTGAGAATCAGGAACCCGGTAATACCAGTCTGGTTTAACAGGAGCTGGAGGCAAAGAATCAGGATTAAGGCTAGCTTCTGTGTACACATCATCCAATATATCTAAAACAGGAGGGATAGCCAGAGGCCTATGCTGGGGGAGCAAAAGAAATTCCCTGAGCCTTTTCTTGGAATCTGAGTAATCTTGGCCTTCCCAGTGAAAGTGTTCCCTCAATGTATGCAGGGTTTCCCCAAAAGAGAAGTCCTCAGGGGGGGAGACAGAGGGAATAGACTCCTCTGCATCAGAGTCTTCGAATGGAGAATAGGCATAATCCTGGTCCTCAGATAGTTCTGAGGTAATAGAAGCTTGATCTGAGGAAGGGTAGTCTTCCTCTAATCTGGGCCTTTTGTCAGAGGGGGGTTGAGAACCCCTGATAAGAGTAATCAAATCCTCAGCCATTTTAAGCATCTGTTTTTTAGGCATGGTGCCTTGAGAGGGGGTCTGATGAACCTGTTTTTAGGTTTTCATGGCTGATTTAGATTTAGTGAAAGCTTTAATAGAGAAGGAGGAAGGCCTGAAGACCCCTTGAGAAATGGCAGGCCTGTCTAAATTCTGAGTTTCCCCGCCAGGAGTGGCGTCGGTATCTGTAGTAGGAATGGGGGCCGAGGAGCCTGCGACCTCGGGTACTGAAGACACCGGTAATGCATTGTCATCGGTACTCAGGGGCTGCGTAGGCACCTCTCTGAGTACCGGAGAACTGGTAGTCGGCCTTAGCGTGGTTTCAGTAGGTGGTGCGGACCTCGTATTGTCGGTCCTTATCTTTGCGTTTTTTGCTCAAAACTGGAGTCGGAGTATCCGACGGCATAATATAATTAAATTTTTTGCCAAAAAAGTGAAGGGCGAACTCCGCCCGACGCTTAATAGTGCGTTTGTTGACTCTAGCACAAAAACGGCAGGCCAAGACGTCGTGGTCTGGGCCTAAGCAAGGTATACAGAAAGAGTGGAAATCCTTATGCGGTATTTGCTTCCCACATGAAATGCAATTATTAACTTTGTCTGACATCGGTCTGAGGCAAGAAAAGTTTTCCCAACGGGGTACTTAGCTTTCAAGAAGACTTCGGCTGAAATACTTTCGTAAATCTCAGGAGCTGGCCGACCGGCACTTGCGAACTGCTTCTGCTTCGGGCATCGCGCGGCAAGAAAGACTGAAGATAATGGTGTCGGCTGCCTCTTTTATACCCCTGCCGCACTGACGTCAGGGAAGAAGCGACGACAACCGATGCCGGACCTAGACTTTGGAATTCGGCCGACCGAGGACCCGCCTGACGGCAGGATAACCCATCTGTTATGACTGCAGCTGTATGCACGATGAACATCTACACATTAGACCTTTAATAGCTGATTCAGCCCCCTCCTGAGTAACAACACAAGGTATTAAATTAATCTCATGCCAATGACATAAACGTCTCATTAAATGAGCTCAAGTGTAGCAGTTACACATGAACAAGAATCCATATTTTTATTGTAGTTAATAATGGCATTACTGAAAATATGCATGTTGAGCTAGGCTGTTTGAACAAATTCAAATTCAATTTAATAGCAAAAATAGCTCTTATCATGAAGAATACTTTTCTAAGGACTTTTTCAATAACTTCATTTCTTACATTCTAAATGAGTAATTTAAATCTATTAACAAACAAATCACTACCTTTATATAGAATAAAAACAACAAATAAGTCTAAATAGACTTTTTGACCCAAAGCTGAAATGCGGATTAAAAATGTCCCAATAGTTCTCTTATATCCTTAACTTCAAGAATGGTCAAGCTTTTTTGTACTGTTTAACATTTCAATCATTTATCAAAAACTATCCGACTTTGCATCATGACAGATCCACAGTAAATAGCTTGGGCATTTCTTCCACATTATTACCATTTATTGATGAATCAAGGAGCATTTCTATAAATTCCCCTCATTTATCAAACTTTTACTATTATATTCTCAAAATATATTAAACACAGTAGACCTTCCAAAGTAGTATGTTACATTTCAGCCTACTGACAACAACCCCAGTATCCTCAATAATGTTTGATGAAATGATTTTCCTGGGTGAAAAGATAAACTATTTTTACTGACCTACAATGTTTACAACAAAGTAGCCTTAATATCAGACCTACCTTACCTCTGGACTCTAAAACTCAATTCCACTTCAGAGATGAACTTAATTAGAAATTGTGTACAAATATTACCTTTACTTCATGGCTCACATAACAGTAAATATAATTTAACATGTTCAGTTGAGCAAACCTAAAACAAAACACTATCTTTCATTTCAATAGAATTCAGTCTTTAAATGCATACTGACTATCTAAAGTATACCTTGAAACACTGGCATTCTCTCTTAAAAGTAGGTAAATATTTACCCTGAGTGTGAGCTATCTATCTCTTATTTTGAAGAATGTCCTTTATTTTGCCTGTCTTGCCATGTCCATTATAAAATCTTTAATTTTCTGATAATCATAGAAAATTATACTCAGTTAACAATGAAAGACATTAAGGATTCATAACTCTTATTCTTCAGACAATGTATGTTGATGCAAAAAAAATAGAAGTTATGTTCTTACCATAACGTTCCATGTTAGTTGTCTTCTTCTCGCCTTCTTCTTGCTGGATGGGTTCGGAGCCGACTCGGCCACTCTAAAAGCTCGAGAGTTGGTTCCACCGGCTCGAGGCTCCCCTTATATCCCACAATGCTAGGCGAGAGTTACCTCAGATCTCGTTTGTAAGCTAACCCCAGCTTATAATAGTAACAGAACAACTATAAACAGAGTCCACCTCTAACAACAGGGAGAAAGAAGGGTGACCTACATCCTGATCCAGGAAATATGCACAACAGCATATGCCTAAGAAAAGAGGTGGTAGAAAGAGAGGTCACAATCACAACTCCTCTAGGTCTGTCCAGGCCAGGGGGAAGGAGGGTGGGGCCTTAAGGAGAAGGCGAAGAAGACAACTAACATGGAACGCGTTATGGTAAGAACATAACTTCTATATGTTAAGTTGTCTATCTCGCTTCATTCTTGCTGGATGGGACCGTCCTAGCACCTTGTCCCGGTGGCCTAACGGAACAGACTCCTGAGAACAGTGGAACCAAAGTTAGCTCTATGCCTAGAAGCTAAATCCAACTTATAATGAGAAATGAAAGTGTGAGGAGTAGCCCAAGTAGCCGCTGCACAAATGGTGTCAATAGGCAGTCTGTCTTGGAAGGCTATGGAAGTAGCCAAAGCTCTGGTGGAATGGGCCTTAGGTTTGTTAGGCAGCCTTTGGTGTCTAATTTCATAAACAAGGGAAATCAGAGATGTTAGCCATCTAGATAATGATACCTTTGAAACTGAAAGTCCCTTTCTGCCTTCTGCATAGGAGACAAACAGCTGGTCAGATTTTCTGAATTGTTTTGTTCTATCCAAATAGTACCTTAACTGACGATGAACATCTAGCTAGTGTAATTTTTGTTCAGACCTATTGGAATATTCTGGAAAAAACACAGGGAGGTCAAAGCTTTGATTTAGATTAGACGTCGAGGCTACCTTAGGCAAAAAGGACGGATTGGTTCGTAAGGATACCCTGTCCTTATGGAACAACAGATAAGGAGGTCGACAGCTGAGTGCATGAAGTTCCGAAACTCTTCTAGCTGAAGTAATAGCTACCAGAAAGACCGTTTTCCATGATAGCAATTTTAAAGAACAGGAGGCTGCAGGTTCAAAAGGGGAAAGAATTAAAGAACTCAGAACTAAATTTAGGTCCCATGGAGGAGGAGGATTTCTTATAGGAGGTCTGAGAAGAAAAACTCCTTTCAAAAAGGCCTTGCAAAGTTTGTGGGACATTAAGGCAGACTCAGAAATACCCACATGAAAGTTAGAAATAGCTGCCAATTGAACTTTAAGAGTAGAAGGAGATGAACCTGCATGGAAGAGTTCAGCTAGAAAATCAAGGACTATCTGGATAGAAGCAGTGAAAGGATCTATGTGCCTTCCTTGAGCCCAATATGTGAAGCGTTTCCACTTACTCAAATAAATCTTCCGAGTGGAAGATTTATGGGAAGCTATCAAAATATCTCGAACGGAGTGAGATAATTGAGGAAGCCTGGCTAAGGTTGGAATTGGAGGAACCAAGCAGTGAGGTTCAGAGAGGGAGGGAGCGATGAAACTGACCCGACTGATGGATCAAAAGATCTGGAACTAGGTCCAGATGCCAAAGTCGCTCCAATAGAAATTGATGTAGAAAGGGGAACCACACCTGTCGAGGCCAGTAAGGAGCAATGAGGATCAACGAGGCCTTCTGAGCGATAGCTTTCTGTATCACTTGAGAGATTAGTGGGAAGGGGGGAAATGCATACAGAAGTCCCCGGGGCCAAACTTGGACTAGAGCGTCTCTGCTGGGATGGCCTGGTAAAGGGAATAGAGTGAAATAATCTCTGCACTTGCTGTTTTGGGGAGTAGCAAAAAGATCGCAGCAAGGCTGACCCCACTTGAGAAAAATTTCTCTCACAACAGAGTCTTTCAGAGACCACTCGTGAGGCATGAGAATAGCTCTGCTCAACTTGTCCGCGATTTGATTGGACTTCCCGGGATGTGCGTTGCTATCAGAAACCGCTGAGAAGAAATCGCCCATTGCCACAATCTGAGTGCTTCTCGACACAGGGGTAGGACCTGGTTCCGCCTTGTTTGTTGATGTACCACACTACAGACATATTGTCTGTCTGGATTGCAATCGTTCCCAAGGGAAGAGAGTCTTGAAGGGCTTGCAACGCTAAAAGCACTGCTCTCATCTCCAGAACATTTATGTGCAAGTGGCATTCGGCTGGTTGCCATGTGCCCTGGCCCGTCCTGCCCTGATAATGCCCACCCCACCCAATCAGGGAGGCGTCCGATGCCAGAGTAGCAACGGGAAGGGGAGGAACAAAGGGTCTTCCCAACAAGAGCTGAGGGAAGACATCCACCACATGAGATGATTCCTGCACGCCTGCGTGATCATAATGGTGTGGGACATTGGAAGTTGCTGGTATGACCATTGTGTAAAGAGCATCCATTGAAGGATTCTCATGTGGAATCTGGCTAATGGAAGCAGAGGTATGGCCGCCGCCATAATTCCCAACACTTTCAGAACTAACCTGGCTTTGATTCTGTTGTTGTTGAAAAGGAGTGAGACCAGTTTGTGTATGTCTGTTATTCTCTGATCTGTTAGCCTCAAGAGACATGTCTACTGTGTCTAGATTTGCGCCTATGAAGGTAATAGTACGACAAGGCGACAAAACAGACTTTTCGCAATTTATTGAAATGCCTAACTTTTGACAAATGCGGAAGGTGTAATCTCTGGCCATCAGAAGGAGATGCTTGGTGGGAGCTGTGAGGAGCCAGTCGTCCAAATATGGAAACACCTGGAATCCTTGTCGTCTCAGGTGAGAAGCTACCACTGCCATGCATTTGGTAAACACCCGGGGGGCAGTGGTGAGACCAAAGGGCAGGGCCCTGAATTGAAAATGACTGGTTCCCAGCCTGAAGCGGAGGAATCTTCTGGAGCGTCTCTTCATTTTTATGTGATAGTACGCATCCTGAAGGTCTATAGAGCACATCCAGTTTCCTTTTCCCAATAGGGAAGGATGGACTGCAGCGTGACCATCCGAAATCTTGTTTTCTTGACTGATCTGTTCAAGATACTGAGATCCAAAATTGGTCTCCAGTCCCCTGTTTTCTTTGGAACTAAAAAGAACCTTGAGTAGATTCCGGATCCTTGCTGGTCTGCTGGAACTGGCTGAATTGCTCTTTGCAAGCAGCTTTGAAATTTCCAAAACCGCTAGATCCCTTTGAGCGGGTGGAACATCTGGAAGGGATTTTTTTGATTGGTTTGGAATGCGAAGAAAGGGAATAGAATAGCCTTCGGAAATGACGGACTGTACCCATTTGTCTTGAGTCAGGGATAGCCAGGCTTCTGGGTACAGTGACAATCTTCCCCCGACTGCCTCCGAAGGTGGGCAGTCGGGCAACACCTCAGGGATGCTGAAAGGGCTTATCAGAGAAAGCTTCTCGATTGCCCTGGTTCTGCGGAGCCCCCCTGCCTCGAGGGCGACGTCTACCATTGTTATTCCCGCCTCTGCCTCTGGCGGGAACCGACTCTGTGCGTCAGGCTAAGTCCCTTGAGATTGTTTACGGAACCACATTTTTCCACTTTTCTGGCCTTTGGGGTAAGGCCTAGAAGGAGTAGAAAAACGGACTCCGACGGCAGAGAGAGTCTTGCCATCAGTCTCGCACCTAGTCAAGGTTTCTTTCAATTGAGGACCAAAGAGAGATGATCCATCAAACGGGGAATTAGTGAAAGATGTCTTGAAGGGGTCCGCAAAATTGCATAGCCGCATCCAGGCATGCCTACGTAAGGCCACACCTGTCCCTGCGGCCCTGCTCGCTCCATCAGCCGCATAAGAAAGGAGGCGCATGGAGGAGTTGGCTATGGAGTTAAGGGTAGCCAGCTGAGTGTTCATCTTATCTTGAAAACCCGCAGCTGTAGGGTCCTTCAACATGTCACTCGCTTCTTTAATCAAGTCCCTTTGAAGACGAGTAAAATGGCACAGGTAGTTCAGCGAACGATAGCAAATGTCGCTGACGAGAACATCCGCTTCCCGTACCTGTCCATGGACCTAGATTCCTTGTTAGGTGGATGGACAGGTACTGAAGGATCAGCTAGTTCCTTCTTAGTGGCAGCAGCCACCACCATAGCATCCACAGAAACTCCTTTTGTCAAGAACTGTTTGTCTGCTGGTGCCGTTATGAATTTTGAGGGTCTCCTGGGAGTGGGGTCCACTGAATCAGGAGCCGTCCATGCCTTTTTAGCCACCACCTGCATGAGGGGGTCAAAGGGGGGAGACACCCAGGAGGTGGAAGGACGAGAGCCAAACGCCTCAAGGTACACAGATTCATCCTCCGAAGGGTTGAGGACTGGCCAATTTCCCCTCTGCTTGAGGATTACTAGAATGTCTGCAAAAGAGACATCTTCAGAAGGGGAACGGGGGGAACCCTCGGAATCCTCTAAATCTGTGTCAGATGTGATGGACTCAGGTGAGTCAATGTGTTTCCTCTTACACTTCCACTTCCGAGGGGGCTCTTCTGTCAAATCAGGAGAGGCCTCGGAAGAGGATGAGATCCCCACAGGGGGTTCCTGAGGAGCTGGCTCTCTGCGGTCCGGGATGAGGGAGTGAGTCGACTTGACCTGAGGCACCGTAGAGGGAGGGGCGGATGGAGCCGACTGTGGGAGTAGAGCCAGGCTCTAACACACTCCGCATGACCTCGAACGCACCCCTGTCAGGCAGAGCCAGAGGTCCCTGCTCCGAGAAGCTGAGAACCTCCCTCGGCACCGACAGTGATGGCTCCGAGGCCGATGTCGGAGCCGAACTCACCAGCGCCGAAGCTCCGAGAGGAAGAGCGGGGTCGGACAAGGGTCCGATGCCACTCACCCCTCGAGCCGACGAGGGAAGTCCGGCGCCGAGATTCTTCGAAGGAAGAAATCGGAGCCGACGACGGAGCCGAAGACATCTGTATCGGCTCCGACGCTACCACAGTCTCGGTTCCGAAACGCCCCGGCTCCGAGCTCAACTGAGTCGGAGGAGGAACATATTGATGGACAGGGGCAGGCATCGACTGATGAGTCGGGCTCTGAAGCATTTGGGCCAGTGCCTCGGACTTAAGAAGTCGACTCACTACCCTCTGAAGGTCATGATCCGACAGCCTCGATGACCTAGAGGAGTGAGATTTATGGCTCTGTTCAGACAGCAGAGGAGATGCTGGAGCCGAATGAACGGAGCCAAGGGATGGTGACCTAGATCTCTTCCTAGATGTCGGCTCCGAAGGTCTGGTCAGAGCCGACAAGGGATTTTAATACCTCGGCTCCAGCCGGAGCCGAGGGAACCACAGAAGCTGTAGACTCATCGGCTCCAGCCGACCCGATGCAGACGTAGGTTTAGCAGCCTTAGGTCTCGGCTCAGTAGCTGGAGCCGAGGACCTATAAGCCTTGGAGGGCTTCCCAGAGACAGAAAGGGAATCCTCAGGCTTAAGTAGACCCCTTAGGATCAACTTGTTCTTTCTTTCCTGCAGGACCCTGGGACTGAAGCCGTGGCATACAGCACAGGAGTCCTGCAGGTGCAAAGGCCCCAGGCAGTAGACACAAGAAGTGTGACCGTCAGAGACATTTTCTGACAGCACGCATCACACTTCTTGAAGCCTGAGACCTTGTGTCTTTAGACATCCTAGAACAAGAAAGTGTAACCACACACACTCAGTCAGACACACTGATTACACTTATCTTATTTTAAAACTCAAAAATAAAACAATTAACTAAAAGTTTTAATTAAGAGCAACACACACACACCACTAGGGAATGGGGGAAGGCCAGAAGGCCCGAGGGAGAACTTTTAAGTTCTTGTGGGAAAGAAATGGATTTTATGAAAACAGGGTAGAAATCCACTAAACTAAGGGAAAAGTAGTTAAACTTAAAAATATAGGGGTTTAAGTATTCTAACTTTACTGAAAATACACTTACCAACAAGCCGGTAGAAAACCAACACCTCGATCGCTGTAGCGGCAAACGAGATCTGAGGTAACTCTCGCCTAGCATTGTGGGATATAAGGGGAGCCTCGAGCCGGTGGAACCAACTCTCGAGCTTTTAGAGTGGCCGAGTCGGAGCCGAGGTCGGCTCCGAACCCATCCAGCAAGAATGAAGGCGAGATAGACAACTTAACATGTTGTTGTTTTATTAAATATCTAACTGAATTAGAAAAACATTTATGAATCATCCCCGATTTGTAGCATTTCTTCCCCTATAACTTTTGGCTTTGTCCAGAAATCTTGAAATAAATTGAGAGCAATTTACATATTCTGTTTATGTAAGTCTCTGCAACCAATCTGGCCATCATTGACTAGAAAATGTAAATAATGTAAAATTGTAAATGTTAAATATGAATAGTATAGCAATCATTTGGGTGTGTTTACATTAAATATTTCTACAATGTACTAGCATGTCTTATCTTTTGGGAAGTCAAATCCTAAACTGCCAAACAGAGACTAAAACAGCATACATACTGCTGAACAAATAACATTCTTTTGAAAAAGTTTATTTTTTTTCTTGGAAATTTTCCTAAAAACTTCTGTAGCTCACAAAGAAACAATGATACCTTTGGTTGGTTAGAAATAGAGTTTATTTCTCTGAATAAAAAGTCTTAAATTGACTTAGTCCTCTTCCTCTGGATGTGTCCACTTTAATGTTAATTTGTCCTCTTCCTCTGGATGTGTCTACACCTTAATGTTAATTCATCTCGTCCCTTCCCATCGCCTCCTGTTATCCTCCTCTGCCAGAATGGGCATTACAGTACCTAATTTGCATAACTACTTGACATCTGTGGACAATTATCTCTTAAGCTATCTTTATTTTATCTTGCACATTTATTCTGGAAGCTGGACTTAGGAACAGAAAATAGAGCTGTGGTGCTTTGTACCACTACCTCAAATGTTTTGTGGTGTTATCTGTTCCCGTGCTGAAGTATTAGGCTATTATAGCTTGTTTAGTATTTTATCTACTTATAAAATTTCAAGAACAAATTATGATTTATCATCTTCATCCCATAACCACTTGTTGTCTCTATGTTTTCTATAATTCGGGCCATTCTGGCTTCAGCTCTGATGCCATCCTATCTTCGTCTGTCCCACATTTAGTTTCTTGCTGACCATCTCATGCACGTCATCTGCCTGTCTGGCATCCTTCTGTCACACACTATCAATAGCTTTTTCTGCCAGTTGGCTGTACAGCTTCTGATCTGATCTCTACATTCAGATTTCCATTCTCCTCAGTTATGTCTTCCAGGAACCTGAAGCTGTTAATCTGTTCCAAAATTTTCCCTTCTATCTCAGTTGATATCTTCTTTTGATTTCTCACATTTGTTGCCATGACCATTGTCTTATCTTTCCTCAGTTTTGTCTTGTGTGCTTTTAGCTTTGCATTCCAGTCCCTACCATTTGCTGAAGTTCCTGTTCAGGGTTTGCTTGTAGTACCACATTGCGTCTATCTAGCAGCTGTGCTGATCTGTTTCCTTTGACCTATTAGCTGATGTAGTCCATCGCCAGTATGAGCACACATGGGCTCAGAGCTGAACCATGATGCACACCTACTCCCACTAAGACCCCCTCTGTTTTAACAGATATCCTTGTATTACACCTACTACCACTAAGACCCTCTCTGTTTTAACTCATATCCTTCTATTACACCTACTCCCACTAAGCCCCCCTGCATTTTAACTCATATCCTTATATTACACCTACTCCCACTAAGCCCCCCTCTGTTTTAACTCATATTTTTCTATTACACCTACTCCCACTAAGCCCCCCTCTGTTTTAACTCATATCCTTCTTACACCTACTCCCACTAAGACCCCCTCTGTTTTAACTCATATCCTTCTATTACACCTACTCCCACTAACACCCCCTCTGTTTTTACTCATATCCTTCTATTACACCTACTCCACTAAGACCCCCCTCTGTTTTAACTCATATCCTTCTATTACACCTACTCCCACTAAGACCCCCTCTGTTTTAACGCATATCCTTCTATTACACCTACTCCCACTAAGACGCCCTCTGTTTTAACTCATATCCTTCTATTACACCTACTCCCACTAAGACCCCCTCCGTTTTAACTCATATCCTTCTATTACACCTACTCCCACTAAGACTCCCTCTGTTTTAACTCATATCCTTCTATTACACCTACTCCCACTATGACCCCCCTCTATTTTAACTCATATCCTTCTATTACACCTACTCTCACTAAGACATCCTCTGTTTGAACTCATATCCTTTTATTACACCTACTCCCACTACGACCCACTCTGTTTTAACTCATATCCTTCTATTACACCTACTCCCACTAAGACCCCCTCTGTTTTAACTCATATCCTTCTATTACACCTACTCCCACTATGACCCCCTCTGTTTTAACTCATATCCTTCTATTACACCGACTCCCACTAAGACGTCCTCTGTTTTAACTTATATCCTTCTATTACACCTACTCCCACTACGACCCCCTCTGTTTTGACTCATATCCTTCTATTACACCTACTCCCACTAAGACGTCCTCTGTTTTAACTCATATCGTTCTATTACACCTACTCCCACTACAACCCCCTCTGTTTTAACTCATATCCGTCTATTACACCTACTCCCACTAAGATGTCCTCTGTTTTAACTCATATCCTTCTATTACACCTACTCCCACTAAGACCCCCTCCGTTTTAACTCATATCCTTCTATTACACCTACTCCCACTACGACCCCCTCTGTTTTAACTCATATCCTTCTATTACACCTACTCCCACTAAGACCCCCTCTGTTTTAACTCATATCCTTCTATTACACCTACTCCCACTAAGACCCCATCTGTTTTAACTCATATCCTTCTATTACACCTACTCCCACTAAGACGTCCTCTGTTTTAACTCATATCCTTCTATTACACCTACTCCAAGACCCCCTCCGTTTTAACTCATATTCTTCTATTACACCTACTCCAACTAAGACCCCCTCCGTTTTAACTCATATCCTTCTATTACACCTACTCCCACTACAACCCCCTCTGTTTTAACTCATATCCTTCTATTACACCTACTCCCACTAAGACCCCCTCTGTTTTAACTCATATTCTTCTATTACACCTACTCCCACTAAGACCCCCTCTGTTTTAACTCATATCCTTCTATTACACCTACTCCCACTAAGACCCCCTCTGTTTTAACTCCTATCCTTCTATTACACCTACTCCCACTAAGACCCCCTCAGTTTTAACTCCTATCCTTCTATTACACCTACTCCCACTACGACCCCCTCTGTTTTAACTCATATCCTTCTATACCTACTCCCACTGACCCCCTCTGTTTTAACTCATATCCTTCTATTACACCTACTCCCACTACGACCCCCTCTGTTTTAACTCATATCCTTCTATTACACCTACTCCCACTAAGACTCCCTATGTTTTAACTCATATCCTTCTATTACACCTACTCCCACTAACACGTCCTCTGTTATAACTCATATCCTTCTATTACACCTACTCCCACTACGACCCCCACTGTTTTAACTCACATCCTTCTATTACACCTACTACCACTAAGACGTACTCTGTTTTAACTCATATCCTTCTATTACACCTACTCCCACTAAGACCCCCTCTGTTTTAACTCTTATCCTTCTATTACACCTACTCCCACTAAGACCCCCTCCGTTTTAACTCCTATCCTTCTATTACACCTACTCCCACTAAGACCCCCTCCGTTTTAACTCCTATCCTTCAATTACACCTACTCCCACTAAGACCCACTCCGTTTTAACTCCTATCCTTCTATTACACCTACTCCCACTAAGACCCCCTCCGTTTTAACTCCTATCCTTCTATTACACCTACTCCCACTAAGACCCCCTCTGTTTTAACTCCTACCCTTCTATTACACCTACTCCCACTACGACCCCCACTGTTTTAACTCCTATCCTTCTATTACACCTACTCCCACTACGACCCCCTCTGATTTAACTCATATTCTTCTATTACACCTACTCCCACTAAGACCCTCTGTTTTAACTCATATCCTTCTATTACACCTACCACTACCCTCTGTTTTAACTCATATCCTTCTATTACACCTACTCCCACTAAGACCCTCTGTTTTAACTCATATCCTTCTATTACACCTACTCCCACTAAGACCCCTCTGTTTTAACTCATATCCTTCTATTACACCTACTCCCACTAAGACCCCTGTTTTAACTCATATCCTTCTATTACACCTACTCCCACTATGACCCCCTGTTTTAACTCATATCCTTCTATTACACCTACTCCCACTCAGACCCTCTGTTTTAACTCATATCCTTCTATTACACCTACTCCCACTAGACCCTCTGTTTTAACTCATATCCTCTATTACACCTACTCCCACTAAGACCCCTCTGTTTTAACTCCTATCCTTCTATTACACCTACTCCCACTACGACCCTCTGTTTTAACTCATATCCTTCTATTACACCTACCCCCACTAAGACTCCCTCTGTTTTAACTCCTATCCTTCTATTACACCTACTCCCACTAAGACCCCTCTGTTTTAACTCCTATCCTTCTATTACACCTACTCCCACTAAGACCCCCTCTGTTTTAACTCATATTCTATTACACCTTCAACACCCCCTGTTTTAACTCATATCCTTCTATTACACCTACTCCCACTAAGACCCCTCTGTTTTAACTCCTATCCTTCTATTACACCTACTCCCATTAAGACCCCTCTGTTTTAACTCATATCCTTCTATTACACCTACTCCCACTAGACCCCTCTGTTTTAACTCATATCCTTCTATTACACCTACTCCCACTAAGACCCCTCTGTTTTAACTCATATCCTTCTATTACACCTACTCCCACTATGACCCCTCTGTTTTAACTCATATCCTTCTATTACACCTACTCCCTAAGACCCCTCTGATTTAACTCATATCCTTCTATTACACCTACCCACTAAGACCCCTCTGTTTTAACTCATATCCTTCTATTACACCTACTCCCACTAAGACCCCTCTGTTTTAACTCCTATCCTTCTATTACACCTACTCCCACTAAGACCCTCTGTTTTAACTCCTATCCTTCTATTACACCTACTCCCACTAAGACCCCCTCTGTTTTAACTCATATCCTTCTATTACACCTACTCCCACTCAAGACCCTCTGTTTTAACTCATATCCTTCTATTACACCTACTCCCACTAAGACCCCTCCGTTTTAACTCATATCCTTCTATTACACCTACTCCCACTAAGACCCTCCGCTTTAACTCCTATCCTTCAATTACACCTACTCCCACTCAAGACCCATCTGCTTTAACTCCTATCCTTCTATTACACCTACTCCCACTCAAGACCCCTCGCTTTAACTCCTATCCTTCTATTACACCTACTCCCACTAAGACCCTCTGTTTTAACTCCTATCCTTCTATTACACCTACTCCCACTACGACCCCACTGTTTTAACTCCTATCCTTCTATTACACCTACTCCCACTACTGACCCCCTCTGATTTAACCATATTCTTCTATTACACCTACTCCACCTCGACCCTCTGTTTTAACTCATATCCTTCTATTACACCTACTCCCACTCACGACCCTCTGATTTAACTCATATTCTTCTATTACACCTACTCCCCACTACCACCCCTCTGTTTTAACTCATATCCTTCTATTACACCTACTCCCACTAAGACCCTATGTTTTAACTCCTATCCTTCTATTACACCTACTCCCATTAAGGTCCCCTCTTTTTTAATTCACATCCTTCTATTTCACCTACTCCCACTGACCCCTCAGGTTTTAACTCCTATCCTTCTATTACCTACTCCCACTAAGACCCCTCTTTTAACTCCTATCCTTCTATTACACCTACTCCCCATACCTACCCTCTGTTTTAACTCATATCCTTCTATTACACCTACTCCCACTAAGACCCCTCTGTTTTAACTCATATCCTTCTATTACACCTACTATGACCCCCTCTGTTTTAACTCATATCCTTCTATTACACGTACTCCCACTACGACCCCCTCTGTTTTAACTCATATCCTTCTATTACACCTACTCCCACTAAGACCCCCTCTGTTTTAACTCCTATCCTTCTATTACACCTACTCCCACTACGACCCCCTCTGATTTAACTCATATTCTTCTATTACACCTACACGCACTACGACTCCCTCTGTTTTAACTCATATCCTTCTATTACACCTACTCCCACTACGACCCCCACTGTTTTAACTCCTATCCTTCTATTACACCTACTCCCACTACCACCCCCTCTGATTTAACTCATATTCTTCTATTACACCTACTCCCACTACGACCCCCTCTGTTTTAACTCATATCCTTCTATTACACCTACTCCCACTACGACCCCCTCTGATTTAACTCATATTCTTCTATTACACCTACTCCCACTACGACCCCCTCTGTTTTAACTCATATCCTTCTATTACACCTACTCCCACTAAGACCCCCTCTGTTTTAACTCCTATCCTTCTATTACACCTACTCCCACTAAGACCCCCTCAGTTTTAACTCCTATCCTTCTATTACACCTACTCCCACTAAGACCCCCTCTGTTTTAACTCATATCCTTCTATTACACCTACTCCCACTATGACCCCCTCAGTTTTAACTCATATCCTTCTATTACACCTACTCCCACTAAGACCCCCTCAGCTTTAACTCCTATCCTTCTATTACACCTACTCCCATTAAGACCCCCTCTGTTTTAACTCATATCCTTCTATTACACCTACTCCCACTATGACCCCCTCTGTTTTAACTCATATCCTTCTATTACCATCCCTACTCACTTCTGTTCTGTTTTAACTCATATCCCTCTATTACACCTACTCCCACTATGACCCCCTCTGTTTTAACTCATATCCTTCTATTACACCTACTCCCACTAAGACCCCCTCTGATTTAACTCATATTCTTCTATTACACCTACACCCACTACGACCCCCTCTGTTTTAACTCATATCCTTCTATTACACCTACTCCCACTAAGACCCCCTCTGTTTTAACTCCTATCCTTCTATTACACCTACTCCCACTAAGACCCCCTCAGCTTTAACTCCTATCCTTCTATTACACCTACTCCCATTAAGACCCCCTCTGTTTTAACTCATATCCTTCTATTACACCTACTCCCATTAAGACCCCCTCTGTTTTAACTCATATCCTTCTATTACACCTACTCCCACTATGACCCCCTCTGTTTTAACTCATATCCTTCTATTACACGTACTCCCACTATGACCCCCTCTGTTTTAACTCATATCCTTCTATTACACCTACTCCCACTAAGACCCCCTCCGTTTTAACTCATATCCTTCTATTACACCTACTCCCACTACGACCCCCCCTCTGTTTTAACTCATATCCTTCTATTACACCTACTCCCACTACGACCCCCTCTGTTTTAACTCATATTCTTCTATTACACCTACTCCCACTATGACCCCCTCTGTTTTAACTCCTATCCATCTATTACACCTACTCCCACTAAGACCCCCTCCGTTTTAACTCCTATCCTTCTATTACACCTACTCCCACTAAGACCCCCTCAGTTTTAACTCCTATCCTTCTATTACACCTACTCCCACTACGACCCCCTCTGTTTTAACTCATATCCTTCTATTACACCTACTCCCACTAAGACCCCCTCTGTTTTAACTCATATCCTTCTATTACACCTACTCCCACTAAGACGTCCTCTGTTTTAACTCATATCCTTCTATTACACCTACTCCCACTAAGACGTCCTCCGTTTTAACTCCTATCCTTCTGTTACACCTACTCCCACTATGACCCCCTCCGTTATAACTCCTATCCTTCTATTACACCTACTCCCACTAAGACCCCCTCCGTTTTAACTCCTATCTTTCTATTACACCTACTCCCACTAAGACCCCCTCCGTTTTAACTCCTATCCTTCTATTACACCTACTCCCACTAAGACCCCTTCTGTTTTAACTCCTATCCTTCTATTACACCTACTCCCACTAAGACCCCCTCCGTTTTAACTCATATCCTTCTATTACACCTACTCCCACTAAGACCCCCTCAGTTTTAACTCATATCCTTCTATTACACCTACTCCCACTACGACCCCCACTGTTTTAACTCCTATCCTTCTATTACACCTACTCCCACTACGACCCCCTCTGTTTTAACTCATATTCTTCTATTACACCTACTCCCACTAAGACCCCCTCAGTTTTAACTCCTATCCTTCTATTACACCTACTCCCATTACGACCCCCTCTGTTTTAACTCATATCCTTCTATTACACCTACTCCCACTAATACCCCCTCTGTTTTAACTCATATCCTTCTATTACACCTACTCCCACTACGACCCCCTCCGTTTTAACTCATATCCTTCTATTACACCTACTCCCACTAAGACCCCCTCAGTTTTAACTCCTTTCCTTCTATTACACCTACTCCATTAAGACCCCCTCTGTTTTAACTCCTATCCTTCTATTACACCTACTCCCACTACGACCCCTCTGTTTTAACTCCTATCCTTCTATTACACCTACTCCCACTACGACCCCCTCTGTTTTAACTCCTATCCTTCTATTACACCTACTCCCACTATGACCCCCTCTGTTTTAACTCATATCCTTCTATTACACCTACTCCCACTACGACCCCCTCTGTTTTAACTCATATCCTTCTATTACACCTACTCCCACTACGACCCCCCCTGTTTTAACTCCTATCCTTCTATTACACCTACTCCCACTAAGACCCCCTCTGTTTTAACTCATATCCTTCTATTACACCTACTCCCACTACGACCCCCTCTGTTTTAACTCATATCCTTCTATTAAACCTACTCCCACTAAGACCCCCTCTGTTTTAACTCCTATCCTTCTATTACACCTACTCCCACTAAGACGTCCTCAGTTTTAACTCATATCCTTCTATTACACCTACTCCCACTAAGACCCCCTCTGTTTTAACTCATATCCTTCTATTACACCTACTCCCACTAAGACCCCCTCTGTTTTAACTCATATCCTTCTATTACACCTACTCCCACTAAGACGTCCTCAGTTTTAACTCATATCCTTCTATTACACCTACTCCCACTAAGACCCCCCTCTGTTTTAACTCCTATCCTTCTTTTGCACTTTTAACATTCCTTACCTCCGTTACTTCCTCTTCTTTTCTCTATTTTCTTTCTGTTCTAATTCTAGCAATTTCCTGGAATTCCAGACATAACTGCCCAATTCATCTTTCTTGGGACCGTATCATATGCTTTCTCCATGTCTAAGTGTGTCCATTTCAAATCTTTCATCATTTCCAGCTTCCTCTCCGCTACTTTTCTCACTGCAAACATTGGTTCAGTTTCACTGCATCCTGACTGGAATCCAAACTCCATCTTACTTTCTGCCATTCTGCATGTTGGTTTGTCAGTCACTCTCTCCAGTGCTATCAGGCAGTATAGCAGGAGCATGACAGCTTCATACTGCTCTCAGTTGCAAATGTCGCTTTGTTCCTTCACACTGGCATTGGAATGCTTACTGCCCAGTTATCTGGGATACACCTCTGCCCCTGTACTGTGATAGGTAGTCCCCCAGGAATATCAAGTTACACAACCCACATCTTGATCAGATCTGCCATGAATTCATCTGACTCTGGCACTTTCCTTGACTTAATTTTCCTTAGTGCATCTTCTATGTTGGAATTTTATTCATTCAGGAGCTGCTTGAAGCACTCCTTTTATCTGCCCTCGATGGCTTCTGGCACGCTAATTTTTCTGATCTCCCTTATAAATGATGTCTGCTATCTTCCTTTTTTCTTTCTGGCATTATCTTGCAACCTAATAGAGTTTCTTTGTGCCGTACGCTATGCCACTTTCCACCAGCCGGCAGAGTTCCACTGATGCCTTGCTTTTTGCTATTACAACTATCCTCTAACTGCCCTATAACTGCCCTCTCTGCCTTATTATTAGCCACCAGTATTCTTCCTTAGCCTGGTCCGTCTGTTCTAAATCCCAAGAGGAAAAAAAGTAAAATCAACCAGAAACCCCTACGTAGCCTAAAATTCATATGCTGTAAACACATGTCAAATACATATTTCAAAACTTACTTTTTACTGATTAATATTAAAAAGAAATGGCACCAAAAGAAAGGATTCATGGTAAATGTTCAAACTTAATTATTTAAGAAAATAAAATGTTCAAAGGCAGCCAGGGTAAAGACAATTGTAATGAAAAAGATTTTAAGCAGTAAAGATGGACACCTTGCATACAGTTCCAGCTTTGGACTTTAACCACTATATCAAACGGCTGATAGAGACCATCGTATTCCTGTCCTTCAGGTACACTCAGTAGTATCAGTAGTATTTGCCCCACTTTTCTTCTTTATCAATCTTTCCCCATTCTCCTTTGCTCCTTATTTTTCTCCTCTCCTCTTCCTCCCCTTGTCATCCCCTCATCCTCCCCTCTTTCTCCCCTCTTCCTCCCCTCATCCTCCCCTCTTTCTCCCCTCTTTCTCCCCTCTTCCTCCCCTCATCCTCCCCTCTTTCTCCCCCTGCTTTGTTCCTTCTTTCCATCCATTTTTTCCCAGTTTTGTTTCCATATTATTTGTCATATGGATTCCCATTTGCACTTGTAATCTTTTAAATAGCACCTCCTATTACTTGATGTTTTAAAGCTTTACTATATTTATATTTTTTTGTATTTATTATTTTGTTTCATCATTATTTACTTGTATGCAAGTATTTTACATATGTGTTAATGCATGTACTGAAAATAAGCTAAGCCTACAATCAGTCATTATGGATTGGGCTCTAGTCGGTAAACAAATGCAAAATCAAACAAATGTTTTGTTTGCTCTTTACTATTACAGTTTTTGAAACATAACTTCTGTACTATTACTTAGTTATGAATAAAACATTTACACAAAAGCATTGATCAAAATGAAGGTTAACAGCGTACTATGACCTGTAGGGAAACTGAATTTGTCACGTGACTTCTGTTCCATTTTTATACTTCATCTGCTGGCCTGACAGAGACATGTGTGGAAAAAATGAAGAGTGAACATGGGGAAACCAAACTTTCAAAACATTGTGTTTAATTGTGGAATTAATTCAGAACTGCGTATGTCATGATGGCTGAGCTCCATATTTGAATGGGCTACTAACACCAAGTTAAGAAGTACTACATATGCAGTCTGTGAGCAAGATTATGGTTATGAGTGGAAACGTATCCTAGGAGTAAGTGAGAGTTGTTCAGGACTTATAATCTGTGAGCAGGATTACACCTATGAATGTAAACGTATCCTAGGAGTAAGTGAGAGTTGTTCAGGATTTATAATCTGTGAGCAGGATTACACCTATGAATGTAAATGTGTCCCAAGAGTAAGTGAGAGGTGTTCAGGATTTATAATCTGTGAGCAGGATGACAGCTACAACTATAAATATTTCCCAGAGAAAGTGATAGTCGGTCAGGATTTATAATCTGTGAGCAAGATTACAGCTATGAATGTAAATGTGTCCCAGGAATAAATGAGAGTTGTTCAGGACCTACATTCTGTGAACAGGATTACAGCTTTGCATGTAAATGCATCCCAGAAGTAAGTGAGAGGTGTTCAGGATTTATAATCTGTGAGCAGGATTACAGCTACAAATGTAAATGCATCTCAGGAGTAAGTGAGAGGGGTTAAAGATGTATAATATGTGTCCAGGATGTTAGCTACAAATATAAATGTGTTCCAGAGTAAGTGAGAGTTGTTCAGGATTTATAATCTGTTAGCAGGATTACAGCTATCAACGCAAATGCATCCCAGGAGTAAGTGAGAGGTGTTCAGGATTTATAATCTGTGAGCAGGATTACAGCTATGAATGTAAATGTGTCCAAGGAGTAAGTAAGAGGTGTTCAGGATTTATAATATGTGAGCAGGATGACAGCTACAAATATAAATGTGTCCCAGAGTAAGTGAGAGTTATTCAGGATGTATAATCTGTTAGCAGGATTACAGCTATCAACGCAAATGCATCCCAGGAGTAAGTGAGAGGTGTTCAGGATTTATAATCTGTGAGCAGGATTACAGCTATGAATGTAAATGTGTCCAAGGAGTAAGTGAGAGATATTCAGGATTTATAATCTATGAGCAGGACTGCAACTATGAATTTAAATGTGTCCCAGTAGTAGGGGAGAGTTGTTAATGATTTATAATCTGTGAGCAGGAATACAGCTATGAAAGTAAATGTGCCCCAGGAGTAAGTGAGAGGTGTTCAGGATTTATATTCTGTGAGCAGGATTACAACTATGAATGTAAATGTGTCCCAGGAGTAAGTGAGAAGTGTTCAGGATTTATAATCTGTGAGCAGGATTACAGCTATGAATATAAATGTGTCCCAGAGTAAGTGAGAGTTGTTCAGGATTTATAATCTGTGAGCAGGATTACAGCTATGAATGTAAATGTGTCCCAGGAGTAAGTAAGAGTTGTTCAGGATTTATAATCTGTGAGCAGGATTAAAGCTATGAATGTAAATGTGTCCCAGGAGTAAGTGAGAGGTGTTAAGGATTCATAATCTGTGAGCAAGATGACAGCTACAAATATAAATGTGTCCCAGAGTAAGTGAGAGTTGTTCAGGATTTATAATCTGTGAGCAGGATTACAGTTATGAATGTAAATGTGTCCCAGGAGTAAGTGAGAGTTGTTCAGGATTTATAATCTGTGAGCAGGATTACAGATATTCATGTAAATGTGTCCCAGGAGTAAGTGAGAGTGGTTCAGAATTTATAATCTGTGACCAGGATTACAGCTATGATTGTAAATGCATCCCAGGAGTAAGTGAGAATTGTTCAGGATTTATAATCTGTGAGCAGGATTACAGTTATGAATGTAAATGCATCCCAGGAGTACGTGAGAGTGGTTCACGATTTATAATCTGTGAGCAGGATTACAGCTATGAATGTAAATGCATCCCAGGAGTAAGTGAGAGGTGTTCAGGCCTTGTGTCTTCCGAGCGGTCATGGGTAATGGTTTGTGTGAATTTGCATGTGAATCAGATTATATCTAGTGTCACTACTAGTTTGCAAGCCTGAAAATAATATGGGAACTTCAGTGGGCAGCACAGAGGTTCCTACATGTTCGTTACTGCAGACGTCAGAAATACCCATGCAAGTTAAAGAATATAGCACTGTGAGCTGGTACCACTCTTCATGTGAAGAGACAAAAAAAACTTGACTGTACAATTAAATTCATTCCCTCCAGCCCTTCCACTGAAAAAAACAAACAAACAAAAAGGGCCATTCCTTCTACTAGCTCACCAACTAAGAAATCTATTGCAATGTGAATGAAATGTTTCCTCTTTAAAATTAAAATGTGTACAATGAGTGTATATCATAATAACGTGGCAAATTTCTATATGCTATCCAACTATATAAAACAGTGTTTTTAAAGTAAAAGTTCAGGTATGATGTAATGCTTATTCTGAAGTCGTCTCTCATTAGTTTAATCCTGTACTTAATTAGTGAAAAATGTGTATTGTTGACCTGTTTGCAGCAACACTTGAAATATCATATTTAACTTTTGAAACAGAAAGTGGTATTTGAATTTTTTTCCAAGCTATTTGCAAAAGTGATATAATTCCAAAAAGCTATTCTTGCTGAATACTACTTCTCACATAAAAGTGAGCAAAACAGAATTCAGCAAAAGGGGAGGAACATTTAGCCTGATATACTGTCACCCACAGTTAATTTTATTTAAAAGGAGGTCGCGATCTCACCCATTACGGGGGTGGGGGTATAGCAAGCTTTGTCCCCTCCCCTCGCTAAGGGACTTTGTTTTTGGAAGCATTATTTTTTTTTCCAAACTGCATTTTACAAGTTTCATTGAAAGAAATGGCATTTGGAAAAAATCCACTATTTGAAAATGTATCTCATCACTGTTGCTAGAAATATAATTAATGACATCTGCATTGTTCCAGAATTAATCACTTGATTAGCAACACAGTTTAAAGCATGTACTACCCAAACCTTTACTCCTGCTAGAGCAACAGGGCTACTACAATCCACATTACTCCAGCCCTGATCATCATGACTACATAAATACTTCACTCTGTGGTACTGCAGTGCGTCTGACTTTTGCAATACCACAATCACTATTACATCTCTTCTATACTACAGTACTCCCTGCTAAATCCAGTACTCAACCAAATAGTCCTCCAGGAACCTGCAGGTTAGTAAACCTTTCCTGCTTGCATGACAGAAGGCAGTAACTCCCCCCACCTTACACCCCCATCTCCTTACTGTAAGTAGTGGCGGTGATGAGCTCTACCAGCCATGCCCATTGTTTGATTTTAGGTATTATCTAAGTACGACAAAGCATACAGCATGTACTCTTTGCTTATTGTAAAACTGACATTGTGCACCATGTGATAAATGTCACAGATAGGTTCATAGGTGGTTACTGGGCTATTGACCTGAAGGTCTTTAAAGCCTAGCCGTGTGTACCCAGTATAATACTATAGAAACCCGATAGAAACAATCTTGCCTAAACTCAAGATCTTAGTTAGCAACAGCTGCTCATATCTAGGAGGGTCATAGGTGAAATCCCGGACAGGAATTTATGGTTTCACATCCAGTCAACCAGGCTAAGCTTAAACACAGTCATAGATGGGCTTTGTTTGATGTGAACTGGTAGCCTATTCCAGAGGAGTGGCAACCTCTGAGTGACATAGCTGTCTCTCCAGCAGGTCCTATTTATGTCGCAGGCCAGGTTAAGCTCCCTGGAGCAGGTGACCCTCATCCTATTTGACTTGTGGATGTGCAGCATTTCCATTAGGTTTGGATCCAGTATTGCTCTATAGGCCAGGCACAAGTCTCCTCTATGTAGTCTGTACACTACAGAGTACAGTGACAATGACTTCAGTCTGTTAATGTATGACATGTGCTGGAGACCATGACTTCTCTTGGTTAGAAATCTCTGAGGTCTCTCAAGTTGCTGCAGGTGCCTGGTAAGATACATACCAAAGGCAGCATTGTACTCAATTACTGGCCAGATGAGGGTCAAATACAGGGGAGTTATGACCTCTTTCTCTCTTGAGGCAATGCTTTGCTAATGAGGTGTGCAACGTAGAATGCCTTCCTTACTACAGTAGACATGTGGTGGTCAAAGTTTAGGCTACAGTCAACCTGTATTCCCAAGTCTCTCACTACTGAGTTGTTACTTAGGGTATTATTATTCGTATGATAGTCTGCAGGGATATAGTTTTTTACTGTATGGGATGATAATGCATTTTTTGCATTCAATTTGAGTCCATGGCTTTGGCACCAATCATTGGTTTGTGTAAGTCCCTCTTGAAGTATACTGATGTCATTTGGGGATTCAATAATTGCACCTAATTTGCAGTCGTCAGCAAACTTAGTCAGCCATAGTCCCTCCGTTTTTTCCTGAACATCTAAGACGTCAATTCCAAACAGCAGGGGGCCAGTACTGATCCCTGTGGAACCACTGGTGACAGGTCTGCAGGTTGAGGTAAAGTCCCCAACTCTGAGTGAGTGTGATCTGTTAGTGGGCCAGTTAGCAACCCACCTGACGACATAAAGGTTGATATTCAAGTGGGAGAGTTTATCAATGATGCTCGAATGTGGGATTGTGTCGAAGGCCTTGGCTATGTCAAGGTAGGCTGTATGCACAGATTTGCCTTCGTCTACGGATCTGGTGATGTTCTGGAAGAAGTCCATGAGGTTTAACAGGCATGACCTGCCTTTGATAAAACCAAATTGTGTTAGATCAAGGGCTTGAAGATCACCTATATCCTTATTTATAAGGTCCAAGAGGATTCATTCCATGGCCTTACAGATAATGCTGGTTAAGCTTATGGGTCCGTAGTTCTCAGGGTCTGTTGCTGTATCCCCTTTATGAAGGGGATTATGGTTTCTGCATTCCATTCAGCAGGGTCAAAACCAGTACTCAGGCTGTGGTTGAAGGAGTACCTAATGGAGTTGCTAACTCATGTTTTAGACCATTTAAAATGCAGCCTGGGATGCCATCCGGTTCTATAGAGGCTGTGTTTTTGGCTTTGGAGATGCAAGGTGGAAGAGATTTAGAGGGAATGCTTTGTGGAATGTTTAGAGGGGAGGGGGGGGTGAAATTTTCACCAAACCTGTCAGCTAACAGGTTAGCTATTTTCACAGGATCAGTGTGCGTGATGCCACTCACAGCTAGTTCAGCACATGTCTGGGTCCTACCTTTTGGTTATGGATACAGCTGAATAATCCCTTATGGTTATCCTTAGCTATGGTTGCTATTTTTTTTTCAAAGTTGCCCTTAGAGGACTTTACAAGTTTCCTTATTTGTTTGTTCAAGCAGAGGAGGGTGTTCTTCCAGTGCTGGGACTTCTCTTTTATTCTTAGACAGCAACTTCTTCCTGTTGTTGTATAACTTATTAATGCTAGGCTTGTTTTCTCTTGAGGATCTTGTCCATTTGTATAAGTGTTTGTACAGGACATTTGTGTATACCTTAGTATGATGCTATCTGTGGGAACAGGAGCTTGACCATTATTTATGTCACCCCCTAGGAGGGTATAATTACCTTCGGTGACATTTTTAGCCTGATTTCACCTTAGAGGGGTTCAGGTGTTATAGCTACTTCAAATGTGACTGATTTGTGATCAGATTTAACCAATGAATGTCCTGTACTTGTGGTGGTGCAATGGTCACCCACGTTGGTGAGGACAGGGTCGAGAAAATTTGAGCCCCTTGTGGGGTTACATACTATTTGTTCCAGGGCATTAGTGTTAAAGTCCAGGAACCTATGTGTGACCATATTGGTACTTGTATAAGTTTCCCAGTCAATGGAGGGATAGTTAAAATCGTCCATGATTAGAGTGTTTGGTTGTAATTTGATTGGCTCAAGTAGGTCCAAATAAGCAGCATAGGTATCTTGGTCCATTTAAGGGGGCCTATAGCTAACGATGACTTGAAGGGGGGGGGTCTTACCCACAGTTAGCTGAACTTGGAGCAACTCCGTGGAGTTTTCTTGTCTAACCAGTCTAGAGGTGTTATTTATCTTTGATGAAGACAATCACTCCTCCCCCTTTGGTTCTCACACATTCATTTTGCCCTGAAGTCTCTGTGACTGCACAGATGTCAACATCTTTCAGGGAGAGGAGTGCTTCCAGAGAATGCAGTTTTTGATTTAAACTCCTAGCATTTAGGAACATAACCATTAATTTATTTGTGAGTGATATTTTCACGTCAGAAATTTTGTTCTTGATACCTTGTCTCTATGAGGGAGGCAAGTGCCTTAGCCAGTGACTGAAAGCCTAGAGCTGACAGGTGAAGACCATCTCTGGAAAAGCAGCATGGTCGATCAACCATGTCATGGCAGACTGACCGTAACTGGATCCCCTTAGAATGACACCAGAAACTAAGCCAGTTGTTGAAGTCAGTCATTTTTTGTTTATATTGTAGTATCATCCTAGGTAAGGGTAGAATGCTGCTCAAAGCTAGGGACACACCTGGCTGGGACAAATATTCATAGAGCTCAATCATATCTCTCTTTGTATAGCCCACCGAGGTACATCTGAAGTCATTCCCATCAACACAAACTATTGTGGAGTCATAAAGGTGCTTGTTTTTGACATACTTGAATGCATGTGTGATCTCACGGATCCCAGCACCAGACAGACAGCTGACTGTAAGCTTCGCCTTGTTCAGCCTCGTGAGTGGGACATCTGTGTGTCTTACAATGGAGTCACCTATAACTGAAAATTTGGTTTAGATATGCTTTGCCTTAGGGGCTTATTTGGTGAGACAGTGATGCTCGTGTTTTTGTGTATATCGAGTGCTGTAGGTGCTGTATTAGGTGTAGCATGTTGGTGTTTGGAAGGTCTCTGGTGTTTAGGTTGGTTTCTGGTGAGTGCCTCCACGTAAGATGGTTTATGTGTTCAGTGCATGGTTTGCATAGGAGGTGTAGTTTGTGAGCTGTCAACCTGTTCAGTGTTACTGTTCTGTGCATGAGAGAGCAAGGATTTCAGATTCTTAGTGCAAATGCATCTCTCACAAATTGTACTTGGGTGATTTAGAAGTAGAGGATTGTCAGTGTACATGAGACAGTTGCTACACTATGTCAGGATTCCCATGTCAATCAGGCTGGTAAGAAAAATGGAGGGAAACTGGCCAACCATAATGCTAAGTTAAATCCTGTTTTCACAGTGGGGAGAGAAAATGAAGGGGTGTGATATAACTGGGTACTCTAAATGGGGTGCTCTGTAAAGGGTCTATACTAGAAGGGGTTCTCTAAATGGTATGAGACTATTGTAGATTTGGTGGTTTTGGGACTGTTTAAGGGGCAAAAGCACAGTTGAGGTACTCTCTGAGCAGCTAAGCACAATTTAAGGACTTCTCGGCTGGATTATGGGCAGCTACAAGGGAAAATTTATCTACTGAAGTTTTCGAGTCTATAACCACCAATGGTTACCCCCACTATGCGGTAGTACGCAATGGTGTACAGACGTGCCCCATCGTTCTATAAAAATGTGGTCAATGAGACCATTACGGAGCTAATCTCAGTTTCCTTAGAGCACTAATTAGTAAAGTGACTTGCTCAGAGTCACACAGTAGACAAATGGAGACTGACAGGATCAAACAATGTACTACAGGAAGCATATGGTTAGCAGCTCACAGCCTTAGTCCTCTGCACTGTCATGGCAAGGCAGGAAGGACTCTCTCGTGTCAGGTGCCAGGTCAAGCTTACATGGCTCAGAGAGAAGCAACACAAAATGTGATAGATCACAGTCAAGGAGACCACTAAGGAGACCACTAAGGAGACCACTAAGGAGCTTAAATGGTTGAAAAAGAAACAGCAGATTACTACCTGCATAGCTGTGGGTCAGCCAGGCATCGTGGTACGAGGTTTAGAACAATGTGTACTACACACTGATGGGGTAGGGGAACTAAACATCAGAAATAGGAATGGTGATGCTTATTCTATCGTAGACATAACTATGGCTGTGTATATATATATATATATATATATATATATATATATATATATATATATATATATATATATAAAATGTGTACATGGAATAGAACACATCAATGACCCACTGATTAGGACAAGACACTGCCCCATGGAGCAGGACAAATCACTGACTCACAGAGCAAAAGAGATCACTCACACAAGGAGCAGGACACATCAATGACCCATGCAGTGGCCTAATGGGGAGGGTGGCCTAATGGTTAAGGTGTTTGCCTTACAAACACAAGGTGCAGGGTTTGAGTCTCACAAGGGATAATTGTCTAGGCTTAAAATGGCTCGCAAGGGCAGTTAGCATAGTACTAATCTATGAACCTAATCTATTTATCTATCTATGAACCTATGCATTAGTACACATTACTGACCAATGGAGCAAGACACATCACTGATTCATATAGAAGGAAGCATCCATGTCCCACACAGCAGGATACAACCACTGACACATACAGCAGGACACATCACAGGTGTCTCCCATTGCAAGTACTTCAGTGACCTTTGGCATGACCCTGCTTGATCTCAAACACCTGCAGAAGCTCACAAGATGTACAACGTATAATGTTTGATTGGCTGGTAGAAAAACAAAAATATTTTGGAAGTCAAAGTTTGTGCAAGCGCTAGCATGTTAAGGATCACCTGCAGTGCATACGCTGTTATTCGATAACCTGACCACAAACAGATTAGTGGATAGCAGCTTTGAGGAGGTGACAAATATGATGTGAACTGACTACCTTCTGTTAATCACATTTACATAAAAATGAATTAAATGTTCTAGCTTCTAATCATGGCAATTAAAGGCAAATTCAGAAATCACATTTCAGCTATCTAAATATTTCCAACTTAAACAGCAGAAAAGCCAAAGCAGTGGAACCCTATCAAACTCAGATTGAGCAGTAGTTATACAAATGTAGCCTCTTCATTGGGACATCTTTTTATGCCTCTTAGTGAAAGAACAACAACTTTGAGCATTTTGTTTCCAAACAACATTACTTTGTACCACATACCATGAACTCATTCTTTCGGAAGGAAGCTTTTCTATTTGCTAAATTGCCCTGCGATACTGTTGTGGATTGCTAATACATATATGTACATTTCAACATGTTAAAGTGTTTGCATGCCATATACTTCCTGTGGCACACATGACAATAAACATACACCAGAAAAGACTATTTCCACAATGACATGACATTACTGAAGTTTATGACAGCATATCTCATTTTATTTGCAGGTTATCACTAATGAAATGTATGAACCACTAGAGGGCACTAATGCATAACAGAACAATTTGTTGCTTCATAGCAAAGCCCAACTGTATGTCAGTTAGTCATTTTAATTAAAGGTTGTTACGAAGTCTCTTACGCACCATAACAGGAACATTTTGACTGCATCTCTGTCAACCTCTCCACGCCATCCAATAAGTAAATCACTTTCTTATTTTAAGTTACTAAACATCTTACAATCTTGCAATCTTCTTCTACATGAGGTTTGCATAACGGTTAAGGTCATTATCTCATAGATACAGGGTTCGATTCTGACAGCTGGTTATTGGCTAGGCTTTCAATAGCCTACTTTTTACCTATGAATGTACTGAGTTATAAAATGGAAGATGAAACATCCATTACTTTAATGTAGAAAGCTGTTATGTACTTTCATAAGGACATCTCAGATGATTTTTTAGGTGTGGGCCTATATCACAAATTGCCAGAAACTGAGACATTTGGCACATGATTTCAAAGTTTGTAAAATGTGATTTTTCCTGATGCAACATTAAAAATTACACGGTTTAACTTCGTACTCTTTTATGCACAACACTTTATTTTGTACTGGTTTTGATGGTAGTGTCTTTAGCTACCTGAATGTGGTAACTTCCACATTGTAGATAAAAATAAACATTTCCTTTAAATGAAGCTCTATTATGAGCAAAATCTATTTACCTTATCTCTGTCAATTACTACAGCCTGCAGCTACTGCAGGACACATTTTGCTGAACATGTAATATCAAAAGTTGTACCGATATATTTGTGCATGACCAATATCAAACACACTATGTGGTAACAATGTCAACATAAAATATTAACATGTATCAATTATGTATTGTAATTCAATCTGCTTTTCCTTTTATAGACCACAGAGGTAGTAGAGATCAAATGTTTTTCTTTTTCAGTTGTCTTAATGCAACTTTTTTCAGTAAATATAGATGTAAACCTAATATGTTTGTTATATCAGATTTAATCAGAGATGCTCACACAAAGTGGATCTGCTGTATTCTTTTCCTTTGAAATCATATTTATTTATTTTATTTATATATTTGCCTTTGTTTACTGGGAAAGTCCAACTGGGTAGTACACATTTACAACAGAGGCCTGGGGAGAAGAGCTCCATTTGCTTACATTGCAGTATACTAAGATCCAGTTAAACAGAGTGGTGACATTTCTATTTACATTTATACACAAACAGTAGTTACATTTATACATTCTAAGATTTAATTCACATTACTCAATCTCACCTGTTTAAAACAGACCGCAAGCTTGAATTTGGAAAAATAATCACAGCTTTAATTCATTGCTTATTCCATAACAGAGGAGGCAGTTGCATACTTTAATAACACATTTCTTGCTTTAATTCATTGCTTATTCCATAACAGAGGAGACAGTTGCATACTTTAATAACACATTTCTTGCTTTAATTCATTGCTTATTCCATAACAGAGGAGGCAGTTGCATACTTTAATAACACATTTCTTGCTTTAATTCATTGCTTATTCCATAACAGAGGAGGCAGTTGCATACTTTAATAACACATTTCTTGCTTTAATTCATTGCTTATTCCATAACAGAGGAGGCAGTTGCATACTTTAATAACACATTTCTTGCTTTAATTCATTGCTTATTCCATAACAGAGGAGACAGTTGCATACTTTAATAACACGTTTCTTGCTTTAATTCATTGCTTATTCCATAACAGAGGAGGCAGTTGCATACTTTAATAACACATTTCTTGCTTTAATTCATTGCTTATTCCATAACAGAGGAGGCAGTTGCATACTTTAATAACACATTTCTTGCTTTAATTCATTGCTTATTCCATAACAGAGGAGGCAGTTGCATACTTTAATAACACATTTCTTGCTTTAATTCATTGCTTATTCCATAACAGAGGAGGCAGTTGCATACTTTAATAACACATTTCTTGCTTTAATTCATTGCTTATTATAACAGAGGAGGCAGTTGCATACTTTAATAACACATTTCTTGCTTTAATTCATTGCTTATTCCATAACAGAGGAGGCAGTTGCATACTTTAATAACACATTTCTTGCTTTAATTCATTGCTTATTCCATAACAGAGGAGGCAGTTGCATACTTTAATAACACATTTCTTGCTTTAATTCATTGCTTATTATAACAGAGGAGGCAGTTGCATACTTTAATAACACATTTCTTGCTTTAATTCATTGCTTATTCCATAACAGAGGAGGCAGTTGCATACTTTAATAACACATTTCTTGCTTTAATTCATTGCTTATTCCATAAGAGAGGAGGCAGTTGCATACTTTAATAACACATTTCTTGCTTTAATTCATTGCTTATTATAACAGAGGAGGCAGTTGCATACTTTAATAACACATTTCTTGCTTTAATTCATTGCTTATTATAACAGAGGAGGCAGTTGCATACTTTAATAACACATTTCTTGCTTTAATTCATTGCTTATTATAACAGAGGAGGCAGTTGCATACTTTAATAACACATTTCTTGCTTTAATTCATTGCTTATTATAACAGAGGAGGCAGTTGCATACTTTAATAACACATTTCTTGCTTTAATTCATTGCTTATTCCATAACAGAGGAGGCAGTTGCATACTTTAATAACACATTTCTTGCTTTAATTCATTGCTTATTCCATAACAGAGGAGGCAGTTGCATACTTTAATAACACATTTCTTGCTTTAATTCATTGCTTATTCCATAACAGAGGAGGCAGTTGCATACTTTAATAACACATTTCTTGCTTTAATTCATTGCTTATTCCATAACAGAGGAGGCAGTTGCATACTTTAATAACACATTTCTTGCTTTAATTCATTGCTTATTCCATAACAGAGGAGGCAGTTGCATACTTTAATAACACATTTCTTGCTTTAATTCATTGCTTATTCCATAACAGAGGAGGCAGTTGCATACTTTAATAACACATTTCTTGCTTTAATTCATTGCTTATTCCATAACAGAGGAGGCAGTTGCATACTTTAATAACACATTTCTTGCTTTAATTCATTGCTTATTATAACAGAGGAGGCAGTTGCATACTTTAATAACACATTTCTTGCTTTAATTCATTGCTTATTATAACAGAGGAGGCAGTTGCATACTTTAATAACACATTTCTTGCTTTAATTCATTGCTTATTCCATAACAGAGGAGGCAGTTGCATACTTTAATAACACATTTCTTGCTTTAATTCATTGCTTATTCCATAACAGAGGAGGCAGTTGCATACTTTAATAACACATTTCTTGCTTTAATTCATTGCTTATTATAACAGAGGAGGCAGTTGCATACTTTAATAACACATTTCTTGCTTTAATTCATTGCTTATTATAACAGAGGAGGCAGTTGCATACTTTAATAACACATTTCTTGCTTTAATTCATTGCTTATTCCATAACAGAGGAGGCAGTTGCATACTTTAATAACACATTTCTTGCTTTAATTCATTGCTTATTCCATAACAGAGGAGGCAGTTGCATACTTTAATAACACATTTCTTGCTTTAATTCATTGCTTATTCCATAACAGAGGAGGCAGTTGCATACTTTAATAACACATTTCTTGCTTTAATTCATTGCTTATTCCATAACAGAGGAGGCAGTTGCATACTTTAATAACACATTTCTTGCTTTAATTCATTGCTTATTCCATAACAGAGGAGGCAGTTGCATACTTTAATAACACATTTCTTGCTTTAATTCATTGCTTATTCCATAACAGAGGAGGCAGTTGCATACTTTAATAACACATTTCTTGCTTTAATTCATTGCTTATTCCATAACAGAGGAGGCAGTTGCATACTTTAATAACACATTTCTTGCTTTAATTCATTGCTTATTCCATAACAGAGGAGGCAGTTGCATACTTTAATAACACATTTCTTGCTTTAATTCATTGCTTATTCCATAACAGAGGAGGCAGTTGCATACTTTAATAACACATTTCTTGCTTTAATTCATTGCTTATTCCATAACAGAGGAGGCAGTTGCATACTTTAATAACACATTTCTTGCTTTAATTCATTGCTTATTCCATAACAGAGGAGGCAGTTGCATACTTTAATAACACATTTCTTGCTTTAATTCATTGCTTATTCCATAACAGAGGAGGCAGTTGCATACTTTAATAACACATTTCTTGCTTTAATTCATTGCTTATTCCATAACAGAGGAGGCAGTTGCATACTTTAATAACACATTTCTTGCTTTAATTCATTGCTTATTATAACAGAGGAGGCAGTTGCATACTTTAATAACACATTTCTTGCTTTAATTCATTGCTTATTCCATAACAGAGGAGGCAGTTGCATACTTTAATAACACATTTCTTGCTTTAATTCATTGCTTATTCCATAACAGAGGAGGCAGTTGCATACTTTAATAACACATTTCTTGCTTTAATTCATTGCTTATTATAACAGAGGAGGCAGTTGCATACTTTAATAACACATTTCTTGCTTTAATTCATTGCTTATTATAACAGAGGAGGCAGTTGCATACTTTAATAACACATTTCTTGCTTTAATTCATTGCTTATTCCATAACAGAGGAGGCAGTTGCATACTTTAATAACACATTTCTTGCTTTAATTCATTGCTTATTCCATAACAGAGGAGGCAGTTGCATACTTTAATAACACATTTCTTGCTTTAATTCATTGCTTATTCCATAACAGAGGAGGCAGTTGCATACTTTAATAACACATTTCTTGCTTTAATTCATTGCTTATTCCATAACAGAGGAGGCAGTTGCATACTTTAATAACACATTTCTTGCTTTAATTCATTGCTTATTCCATAACAGAGGAGGCAGTTGCATACTTTAATAACACATTTCTTGCTTTAATTCATTGCTTATTATAACAGAGGAGGCAGTTGCATACTTTAATAACACATTTCTTGCTTTAATTCATTGCTTATTCCATAACAGAGGAGGCAGTTGCATACTTTAATAACACATTTCTTGCTTTAATTCATTGCTTATTCCATAACAGAGGAGGCAGTTGCATACTTTAATAACACATTTCTTGCTTTAATTCATTGCTTATTCCATAACAGAGGAGGCAGTTGCATACTTTAATAACACATTTCTTGCTTTAATTCATTGCTTATTCCATAACAGAGGAGGCAGTTGCATACTTTAATAACACATTTCTTGCTTTAATTCATTGCTTATTCCATAACAGAGGAGGCAGTTGCATACTTTAATAACACATTTCTTGCTTTAATTCATTGCTTATTCCATAACAGAGGAGGCAGTTGCATACTTTAATAACACATTTCTTGCTTTAATTCATTGCTTATTCCATAACAGAGGAGGCAGTTGCATACTTTAATAACACATTTCTTGCTTTAATTCATTGCTTATTCCATAACAGAGGAGGCAGTTGCATACTTTAATAACACATTTCTTGCTTTAATTCATTGCTTATTCCATAACAGAGGAGGCAGTTGCATACTTTAATAACACATTTCTTGCTTTAATTCATTGCTTATTCCATAACAGAGGAGGCAGTTGCATACTTTAATAACACATTTCTTGCTTTAATTCATTGCTTATTCCATAACAGAGGAGGCAGTTGCATACTTTAATAACACATTTCTTGCTTTAATTCATTGCTTATTCCATAACAGAGGAGGCAGTTGCATACTTTAATAACACATTTCTTGCTTTAATTCATTGCTTATTCCATAACAGAGGAGGCAGTTGCATACTTTAATAACACATTTCTTGCTTTAATTCATTGCTTATTCCATAACAGAGGAGGCAGTTGCATACTTTAATAACACATTTCTTGCTTTAATTCATTGCTTATTCCATAACAGAGGAGGCAGTTGCATACTTTAATAACACATTTCTTGCTTTAATTCATTGCTTATTCCATAACAGAGGAGGCAGTTGCATACTTTAATAACACATTTCTTGCTTTAATTCATTGCTTATTCCATAACAGAGGAGGCAGTTGCATACTTTAATAACACATTTCTTGCTTTAATTCATTGCTTATTCCATAACAGAGGAGGCAGTTGCATACTTTAATAACACATTTCTTGCTTTAATTCATTGCTTATTCCATAACAGAGGAGGCAGTTGCATACTTTAATAACACATTTCTTGCTTTAATTCATTGCTTATTCCATAACAGAGGAGGCAGTTGCATACTTTAATAACACATTTCTTGCTTTAATTCATTGCTTATTCCATAACAGAGGAGGCAGTTGCATACTTTAATAACACATTTCTTGCTTTAATTCATTGCTTATTCCATAACAGAGGAGGCAGTTGCATACTTTAATAACACATTTCTTGCTTTAATTCATTGCTTATTCCATAACAGAGGAGGCAGTTGCATACTTTAATAACACATTTCTTGCTTTAATTCATTGCTTATTCCATAACAGAGGAGGCAGTTGCATACTTTAATAACACATTTCTTGCTTTAATTCATTGCTTATTCCATAACAGAGGAGGCAGTTGCATACTTTAATAACACATTTCTTGCTTTAATTCATTGCTTATTCCATAACAGAGGAGGCAGTTGCATACTTTAATAACACATTTCTTGCTTTAATTCATTGCTTATTCCATAACAGAGGAGGCAGTTGCATACTTTAATAACACATTTCTTGCTTTAATTCATTGCTTATTCCATAACAGAGGAGGCAGTTGCATACTTTAATAACACATTTCTTGCTTTAATTCATTGCTTATTCCATAACAGAGGAGGCAGTTGCATACTTTAATAACACATTTCTTGCTTTAATTCATTGCTTATTCCATAACAGAGGAGGCAGTTGCATACTTTAATAACACATTTCTTGCTTTAATTCATTGCTTATTCCATAACAGAGGAGGCAGTTGCATACTTTAATAACACATTTCTTGCTTTAATTCATTGCTTATTCCATAACAGAGGAGGCAGTTGCATACTTTAATAACACATTTCTTGCTTTAATTCATTGCTTATTCCATAACAGAGGAGGCAGTTGCATACTTTAATAACACATTTCTTGCTTTAATTCATTGCTTATTCCATAACAGAGGAGGCAGTTGCATACTTTAATAACACATTTCTTGCTTTAATTCATTGCTTATTCCATAACAGAGGAGGCAGTTGCATACTTTAATAACACATTTCTTGCTTTAATTCATTGCTTATTCCATAACAGAGGAGGCAGTTGCATACTTTAATAACACATTTCTTGCTTTAATTCATTGCTTATTCCATAACAGAGGAGGCAGTTGCATACTTTAATAACACATTTCTTGCTTTAATTCATTGCTTATTCCATAACAGAGGAGGCAGTTGCATACTTTAATAACACATTTCTTGCTTTAATTCATTGCTTATTCCATAACAGAGGAGGCAGTTGCATACTTTAATAACACATTTCTTGCTTTAATTCATTGCTTATTCCATAACAGAGGAGGCAGTTGCATACTTTAATAACACATTTCTTGCTTTAATTCATTGCTTATTCCATAACAGAGGAGGCAGTTGCATACTTTAATAACACATTTCTTGCTTTAATTCATTGCTTATTCCATAACAGAGGAGGCAGTTGCATACTTTAATAACACATTTCTTGCTTTAATTCATTGCTTATTCCATAACAGAGGAGGCAGTTGCATACTTTAATAACACATTTCTTGCTTTAATTCATTGCTTATTCCATAACAGAGGAGGCAGTTGCATACTTTAATAACACATTTCTTGCTTTAATTCATTGCTTATTCCATAACAGAGGAGGCAGTTGCATACTTTAATAACACATTTCTTGCTTTAATTCATTGCTTATTCCATAACAGAGGAGGCAGTTGCATACTTTAATAACACATTTCTTGCTTTAATTCATTGCTTATTCCATAACAGAGGAGGCAGTTGCATACTTTAATAACACATTTCTTGCTTTAATTCATTGCTTATTCCATAACAGAGGAGGCAGTTGCATACTTTAATAACACATTTCTTGCTTTAATTCATTGCTTATTCCATAACAGAGGAGGCAGTTGCATACTTTAATAACACATTTCTTGCTTTAATTCATTGCTTATTCCATAACAGAGGAGGCAGTTGCATACTTTAATAACACATTTCTTGCTTTAATTCATTGCTTATTCCATAACAGAGGAGGCAGTTGCATACTTTAATAACACATTTCTTGCTTTAATTCATTGCTTATTCCATAACAGAGGAGGCAGTTGCATACTTTAATAACACATTTCTTGCTTTAATTCATTGCTTATTCCATAACAGAGGAGGCAGTTGCATACTTTAATAACACATTTCTTGCTTTAATTCATTGCTTATTCCATAACAGAGGAGGCAGTTGCATACTTTAATAACACATTTCTTGCTTTAATTCATTGCTTATTCCATAACAGAGGAGGCAGTTGCATACTTTAATAACACATTTCTTGCTTTAATTCATTGCTTATTCCATAACAGAGGAGGCAGTTGCATACTTTAATAACACATTTCTTGCTTTAATTCATTGCTTATTCCATAACAGAGGAGGCAGTTGCATACTTTAATAACACATTTCTTGCTTTAATTCATTGCTTATTCCATAACAGAGGAGGCAGTTGCATACTTTAATAACACATTTCTTGCTTTAATTCATTGCTTATTCCATAACAGAGGAGGCAGTTGCATACTTTAATAACACATTTCTTGCTTTAATTCATTGCTTATTCCATAACAGAGGAGGCAGTTGCATACTTTAATAACACATTTCTTGCTTTAATTCATTGCTTATTCCATAACAGAGGAGGCAGTTGCATACTTTAATAACACATTTCTTGCTTTAATTCATTGCTTATTCCATAACAGAGGAGGCAGTTGCATACTTTAATAACACATTTCTTGCTTTAATTCATTGCTTATTCCATAACAGAGGAGGCAGTTGCATACTTTAATAACACATTTCTTGCTTTAATTCATTGCTTATTCCATAACAGAGGAGGCAGTTGCATACTTTAATAACACATTTCTTGCTTTAATTCATTGCTTATTCCATAACAGAGGAGGCAGTTGCATACTTTAATAACACATTTCTTGCTTTAATTCATTGCTTATTCCATAACAGAGGAGGCAGTTGCATACTTTAATAACACATTTCTTGCTTTAATTCATTGCTTATTCCATAACAGAGGAGGCAGTTGCATACTTTAATAACACATTTCTTGCTTTAATTCATTGCTTATTCCATAACAGAGGAGGCAGTTGCATACTTTAATAACACATTTCTTGCTTTAATTCATTGCTTATTCCATAACAGAGGAGGCAGTTGCATACTTTAATAACACATTTCTTGCTTTAATTCATTGCTTATTCCATAACAGAGGAGGCAGTTGCATACTTTAATAACACATTTCTTGCTTTAATTCATTGCTTATTCCATAACAGAGGAGGCAGTTGCGTACTTTAATAACAAATTTCTTGCTTTAATTCATTGCTTATTCCATAACAGAGGAGGCAGTTGCGTACTTTAATAACACATTTCTTGCTTTAATTCATTGCTTATTCCATAACAGAGGAGGCAGTTGCATACTTTAATAACACATTTCTTGCTTTAATTCATTGCTTATTCCATAACAGAGGAGGCAGTTGCATACTTTAATAACACATTTCTTGCTTTAATTCATTGCTTATTCCATAACAGAGGAGGCAGTTGCATACTTTAATAACACATTTCTTGCTTTAATTCATTGCTTATTCCATAACAGAGGAGGCAGTTGCACTTTAATAACACATTTCTTGCTTTAATTCATTGCTTATTCCATAACAGAGGAGGCAGTTGCATACTTTAATAACACATTTCTTGCTTTAATTCATTGCTTATTCCATAACAGAGGAGGCAGTTGCATACTTTAATAACACATTTCTTGACATCCTAGATTTGGATGCACCTGCTCGTTTAAAGAGAACAAAAGCAAAAACTGCACCATGGCTTTCTAAAGAGTCTAGACTCAAAATTACCCACAAAAACAAATTATGGGCTTTATGGCATTCTACTAAAGACCCCCCAAGATCAAATTACATATAGACAATCTAGGAACGAAACCAAAAAATCAATTTTACAAGACAAAAAACAATACTAGTGCAACTTACAGACAGCAAATCAAAACAACCCTCAAATGTTTTGGGCAGGATTGAATAATCTACTTCATCCTGGACAAACTTCTACCCCCATCCCAGCTGCTACGATTGATAACCCCCCCACCCCGAGGATGCTTCATATTTAACCGATCCTTTACTGAGACAATTCAAGCCCTAGCAAGCCAACTACCCTCCTTGCTCCCCTGGCCCTGAAAGTACCACCCCTAAAAACCTACCCTCATTCAGCTTCCAACCAGTGGCCACATCACTTATCCATACCCTAATCAAAAAATTAAAACCCACCACTCTCTCTGCTGATCAACTCCCCACAGAGTACCTTCAAAAATCAGCTGATGCTATTGCCTACCCAGTATCAATACTAATTAATACAACAATAACAGAAGCTAGAATTCCCACCATCTGGAAAATATCCTATGTAATCCCACTTCATAAAGGAGGCAGCTGTACTGAATTCTCCAGTTATAGACAAATAGCCATACTCTCTCCACTTGCAAAGATTATGGAAAAATGTATTCACAGACAACTCATGCACCACCTAATCCAGAATCACGTCATGGCAGACATCCAACATGGCTTCCGTCCACACCACAGCACTACATCAGCCCTACTAGCTTTCACCAACACCATAAACCATAATTGCAACAACAATCACATATCCTCCACCCTCTTCTTGGATCTTTCCAAGGCATTCAACATGGTTGACCACCAACTTCTAATACACACCCTGCAAACATTCTGTCTAGATACTAAGGCCCTTCAATGGTTTACATTCTACCTGAATGGGAGACAGCAAGCTGTTCTTTGGCAGAACAAACTCTCTAACCTACTACCCAACACCCTTGGAGTACCACAAGGCTCTATACTAGGGCCCCTGCTGTTTTCCATCTTCATTAACGACCTGTATACTGTCATCCCAAAGGTCAGCTGTATCCAATATCCTGATGACTCCACCCTGATCTGCTCCTCCACATCTCCAACAGACTTATGGTCTGCTACCCAGTCCACCTTTAACACTAGAGAAAACTGGCTTTCTGAATGTCGTTTGATACTAAATCCCAAAAAAAACTAAAATGCTGTTATTCTCACCAACACAAAAGTCTCCTGCTTTTACCTTTTCCATAAATGCAAATGATGGCACGTTAATCTCCCCTGACCCCTAAACAAAACTACTAGGTGTCATTATAGATAACAATCTAAAATTCGACCTACATGTAAACCAATCAATCAAAACCATCAATAAAAGCTAGGGTCACTTTACAGAATAAAAGCCGTCCTAACCCCTCCAGCTAAAATTGCCATAGCTCGCTCTCATCTTCTCTCAGCACTTCTGTACGCATCCTCTATACTCTCTAATATAAACAAGACTGTACTTAAACTCTCAACCTGCTATAACCATATCACCAGGTTTCCCACTGGGCTGCCTTTTAGGACACATCACTGCATCAATCTTAAATAGGTTAGGTGGCTTGAACTACCCAGTCTAATTCAGTATAACCAACTGATCATGGCTTATAAAATCTTTTATAATCCGGATAATACTCCTGCACTTAAAAATCTTATCACCCCCTATCACAATCCGCGACTACTTAGATCCGTTAACAGACTACTAACTCAGACAAGCAAAATTAACAATGCAGCTGGTGACACTCTCTTTGCAAACTCTGTAGGAAGATCCTGGAACTCACTTCCAGCTGACATTACTTTACTCTCCTCCCTATGTCAATTTAAAACTAGACTCAAACAACATCTGGCACTAAACTGACTATGTCATTGTATCAAGCCTGGCTAACTCTCTTCTACATTGTGTAAAATCTATTAAATCAGCTGCAGTTTAATTTACCCCTGTCTTTCAGCAGAGTTTAACTCTAACCTGTGGAACATGTTTATTATTGTTTGCTTATGTACTCTTTGTCAAAGTTATAATTGTAACATGTTTTTAATGTTTCTGTTTAGCTGGAGCTTTTCTCCCCATCCCTCCGCTGAAAATGGACATGCATCCAGTCGGACTATCCCGGTCAACAAATGTAAAATAAATAAAATAAAATAAAAATAAAATATTAACTTATTTGAAGCACCTGCTACAACCATAACACTGTTTTATCTTTTGCCACTATGTCAGCACTGCCACAACTATGTAAGCATTGTCACAACTATGTAAGCATTGTCACGACTATGCAAGCACTATCATGACTGTATAATCACCGTCACAACTATGTGAGCACTGTCATGACTTTGTAAGCACTGTCATGACTGTATAATCACTGTCACAACTATGTGAGCACTGTCATGACTATGTAAGCACTGTCATGACTGTATAATCACTGTCATGACTATGTGAGCACTGTCATGACTCTATAATCACTCTCATGACTATGTAAGCACTGTCATGACTATTTGAGCACTGCCATGACTGTGTAATCACTCTCATGATTATGTAAGCACTAGCATGACTGTATAATCACTCTCATGACTATGTGAGCACTGTCATGACTCTATAATCACTCTTGTGACTATGTAAGCATGGTCATGACTCTATAATCACTCTCATGACTATGTAAGCACAGTTGTGACTGTATAATCACTCTCATGACTATGTGTGCACTGTCATGACTATGTAAGCACTGTCATGACTATGTGAGCACTGCCATGACTATGTAAGCACTGCCATGACTATGTAAGCACTGTCATGACTATGTGAGCACTGTCATGCCTATGTAAGCACTGTCATGACTAACTAAGCACTGTCATGCCTATGTGAGCACTGTCATGACTATGTAAGCACTGTCATGACTATATAATCACTGTCACAACTATGTAAGCATTGTCATGACTATGTGAGCACTGTCATGACTATGTTAAGCATTGTCATGATAAATTAAACTCTGAAGGAAGGGTAATCAGCAAAATGGGACAGGACACAAGACAGACTAATGAAGTATTTTAGGAAGAGTACAAAGGGATGGGGAAGGGACAAACAGAGCAGACAGAGAAACTGAGAATGGTGGAAGTAGAGGTAGAAATGTTTCAGACATGAGTAGAGGCATCAGGCAAGAGACAAAACACTGAACAGTCAGTTTGAGGACAAAAAAAACAGGGTTTTAGTGACTGGATGCTGAAAAAGAAAGAGGATTAGAAGTCTAGACACTTGAAAAGGACAGACCAAGTTTCAGTTGAATAGTCCTGGGGCAAATACCAAGCAAAACTGGGGGAAGTGACTGAAGTGGTTATGAAAGAGAGGGATAAACAAGTGCTGAGGTTCATGTAAACACCACTGATCTGTCAAGACAGGGAACTGAGGTAGGACCAAGAAGAGCCAAAGATGTGACAGAAAGATGTTGGGGAGGGGTACATAAATAGAATTCCCAAAAGTGGTACTTGTACCATCAGGCAGTGCACACAGGAAGGAGAGGATCAGGGAGTACAACGACGGAGTACCAGCCAGTAGCGCGCGCACACACACACACACACACACACACACACACACACACACACACACACACACACACACACACACACACACACAGGAAGGACAGGATCAGGGAGTATAAAGACTGAGTACCAGAGGGCAGCCCACACAGGAAGGAGGGAATTACAGAGTATAACGACTGATTACCAGCAGGCAGCACACACAAAAAGAAGAGGATCAGAGAGTAAAACGAATGACTGCAGCAGTGACTGTAGGCAGGCTTAGTCCTAATAGGAGAATGACGGCACCTTTCATACAGACCAGCTCTACAAAATAGCCAGGCTCAATCTTGGCCCACAAAGGACCTTGCTACTTAGTGCTGCTTTGGAAATGCATACTTCAATAGCTGCTTCATAAGACAAGAGGCGACAGCAAAAGAGAAGAGTATAGGAAGAATGAAAAAAACATCAGAAGAGAAAGCAAGTGTTCAGGGTGTAAACAGTCAATAAAAAGAGAAGCAGATGAATAAACAAGAATGACTCAGAATATGGCTGGATAGTCTGACTGTACAATGTTGGAAGTCTGGGAAAGATTATGGTAGTGATGCAGAATGAGAGAGTATATATTACATAGTATTATAATGAAACAATGTAACACAAGGATTCTGGGTAATCTTACTGTGAAATACAGCACTTCTGGGTAAGAAAACTGTAAACCTGCAAGCAGTGGTGCAGGAGGGAAAGATGCACATTTATGGTATCAAAGAAACATGGGGCAATGACAAGCGGGGGTGGGACATGGAGATACCTGGGAACAGAATGCTGTGAACAAGCAGGGAAGGGAGAGATGGAGGTAGATTACTAATTCACTTACAGGATGGAATCTGACATGAGGTAAAGTACAGTTGTGTACACTTACCATAAATGTAGATGTTCGAGTGTCTTCACTGTTGCAGTCATGACTGTAGGGTTCTCCCCTGCCGGCAGGCAGTCCTCGGTTGGCCAGAATCCCAAAGTCTGGGTCTGGCGTCGGCTGTTCAGCCATGCGCCCTGACGTAAGAGCGCCAGGAGTACAAAGCTGACAGCCGACGCCATGTTCTCCTGTTTTTCTTGACCCAGATGTTAGGAGTTCCAAAATGAGTAAGGTCCCATACCCTTTGCAAATACACCTCAGAAGAAGGGTGAAAAAAGGAACCACACAAAAGAAAAAATAAGAGGGGACAGGAGGGAGGGAAACCCAGACTGCAACAGTGAAGACACTCGAACATTTACATTTATGGTAAGTGTACACAACTGTACTATGTTCATCGTGTTTCACTGTTGCAGCCATGACTGTAGGGTAGAATCCCAAAGCAGAATGAAAGGGAGGTGGTCATAACGTAGAGGGGGTGGCTATAAGGCCCTGCAAGACTGCAGAAGCAAAGCCTGCCCTAGACTTAGAGTAGAGAGGTAGATTGTAGTGCTTGGAAAAAGTATGCACTGAACTCCAAGTTGCAGCTTCCAAAATGTGTTTGGTAGGAACTCCCCTGAGGAAGGCAGCTGAAGTGGCAGCAG
This sequence comes from Protopterus annectens, assembly GCF_019279795.1. NCBI lineage: Eukaryota > Metazoa > Chordata > Ceratodontiformes > Protopteridae > Protopterus > Protopterus annectens. Next base: position 153,026,259 of record NC_056748.1, on the reverse strand, counting down.
CTCTGGTAGAGTGAGTCCTTATACTCCCTGGGATTTGCTTTCCATGGTGTGAATAGCAAAATCTGATTCCATGAGCAATCCATTTAGAAATGGTCTGTTTTGAAATGGCTTTACCTTAGGAACTTGAAGCATAAGAAACAAACAATTGCTCTGATTTCCTGATGTCCTTGGTTCTGTCCAGGTAAAAACGTAGTTGTCTGTGTACATCCAAGGAATGTAAGATCCTTTCCCTTTATTTTGAGGAGTGGGGAAAAAGTTGGCAAGTGAATAGTTTGATTTAAAGCCACTTTGGAAACCACCTTAGGCATGAAAGTAGGATTAGTCCTTAAAGACACCCTGTCTTGATGAAAAATAATATAAGGTTCTACAGCCATAAGAGCTTGCAACTCTGAAACTCTCCTGGCAGAGGTCAGAGCTAACAGGATGGCTGTCTTCCAAGATAAAAACTTGATGTCAGATGTGGCAGCAGGCTCAAAAGGAGGTAAGGTGAGCTTTTCCAAAACATAGTTGAGATCCGAAGCAGGAATGGGAGGAGATCTAGGGGGCCTTAAGTTCTTAGCTCCTCTGAGAAACTGTCTCATGAGCTGGTGGGAAAAGATTGGAGAGTCTGTATTATAATGAGCAGAAATAGCAGAGGCATGTATATTTATGGAAGAAAAAGAGAGACCCTTATGTAAGAGGTCTGTCAGGTTAAGTAAAATCTGAGGAATGTTAGGAATAAGGGGATCAGAATCCTGAGCCTGCATCCAGGAACAAAATCTTTTCCTGCATAAGATTTTCTAGTGCTAGGACATCTGGCTTCTAAAATGACATCCATAACCTGCTTGGGTAGGAGAGAATGATTCAAAGACCCTGGATTAACCAGGCTGCCAGGCTAAGAGTTTTGACATGGGAGTGTAGAACCTGACCCTGGTGTTGGGACAGAAGGTTCGGAGTCTGTGGTAAAACCCAAGGGGGCTCCAGACAAAGGTTTTTCAGAGTTGGGTACCAAAACTGTCGAGGCCAATTTGGGGCCAGCAAGATTATCATCTTGGGCTTGTCCTGTCTGATCTTTAATAATACCCGTGGAAGAAGAGGAAGAGGAGGAAAGGCATATCCCGAGAGGTTTCTCCAACTGAATGATAGTGCATCCACTTTCCAAGCTTGTTCGTGGAAAGTCCTGGTACAAAAAATCTGTAGTTGATGATTGAGGTGGGATGCAAAGAGGTCTTTGTGAGGACATTCCCAGACTGCAGTAATCATCTTGAATATTTTGGTGTCCAGCATCCATTCGTGAGAATTGATACTGCCTCGATCCGGCCTTGAACCTGAGGTATTTTCTGTGTTCCTGCCTGATGGGAATGTGTAAATATGCCTCCTTTAAATTCAAAGTTACCATCCATGCATTTTTGGTCAGCATTGGAAGCAGCTGCTGTAGAGTAAGCATCTTGAATTTTGGTATCTCTAGAAAAGTGTTTAAGACTGACAGATCCAGAATGGGTCTCCATGAATTTTGTTTCCTGGGGACTAGAAAGAGCCTTGAGTAAAAACCTTGTCCCATCTCTGAAAGTGGAACTAGTTCTATGGCTTTCATAGCCAAGAGAGATTCCACCTGGTTTACGACCTCTGACCATTGATGTTTTGGAAGATCTGGCCATCCGCTTGGCCTTGGTAGGGTATGAAAATGGAATTTGTAACCTCTTGAAACTACATCCAGAACCCACTTGTCTTGGGTTATATGAGTCCAATTTAGGTGAAAAAGAGAAAGTTTTCCTCCGAGAGGGGCTTAGGTAAGAAGTTCCTGCAGCCCAACAGAGGGAGTCATTGAGTCTGTTTCCTATGAGCTTGCGACCTGTCCTCTCCTCCCCTAGGGGTGGAAGCAGTCCACTGTCTTGGTCTATAAGAGGCTTGCGTTTGAGGCCTTCCTCAGGAGCATCTGTATCTACCCCTCTGAGGCCTGTCTGAATTGGGAAAGGACCAATTTTTTGTAGACCAATTCCTACTAAATCTGGGTGGCTGTACTTGTAAGAAATCTTTAACTGTTTGCATGGATTTTGCCTTGTCCTCCATCTTTTTAATCACCTCTTCAGCTTTAGATCCAAACAAAACATTATGCTGAACAGGAGCATCCAATAATTTAGCTTTTACTTGATCTGGCAAATTTTGTTCCTTTAACCATGCATGCCTTCTAATTACTGTGCCAGAGGCAGCAGCCCTACAAGAAGCCTCCAAGGCATCAAATCCACAGTGTAAACCATGCTTCCCAACTTGTTCAGTGGCATGCATTAAGTCATGTAGTTCCTTATCATCTGCACAGGCGGAAATGGAAGTTAGCTTTTGTTTTAGAACAGACAGAAGAAATTGCTGGTATTTCAGCATATGAAACTGACAGTTTAAAGCCCTAATAGATAAAGTAGCAGAAGTGTACACTTTTTTGCCCCATCTTTCTAAAGATTTGGAATCCTTCTCAGTAGGAATGGGTTTTTTAGCAGAAGCGGCCTTTACGCCCTTAGGACCCTGAGAAATGGTTTCAGGGTCAGCAGTAGGGTTCTTGTATAAAAACTGGTGGGAATCAGGAACCCTATAGTATCTATCTGGCTTAACAGGAGCTGGAGGAAAAGAGTCAGGAGTTAAGTTAGCCTCCGAAAAAGCATCATCCACAATATCCAAAATAGGAGGAATAGCCAGGGGTCTATGTTGGGGAAGAAGAAGAAAATCCCTTAGTCTTTTCTTAGATTCCGAATACTCCTGTCCTTCCCAGTGGAAATGTTCCCTCATTTCATGCAAAGTTTCCCCAAAAGAGAAATCCTCAGGGGGAGAAGCTGAAGGAATGGATTCCTCAGCATCAGAATCCTCATAAGGAGGGAAAGAATATTCCTGGTCAGAAGAAGAAACTGAAGAAACAGAAGCCTGATCAGAGGAGTCATAATAAACTTCCTGCCTTGGCCTTTTATCTGGAGGGGGATGTGAACCCCTAATCATAGTAAGTAAGTCCTCCTCCATCTTAAGTAACTGTTTCTGAGACTTGAGAGCCAGATCAGAAGAGGCCTGGGCTGCAGTCTTTGATTTGGAAGGAGTCTTTGCCTTTGTCTTTGCCTTTATTAGAAGCTGAGTAGGCCTGAAAACCCCTTCGGAAGCCGGTACCTGCACAGCGGCTCCGGACCCATCCAAAGGAGCATTGTCCAAAGGTCCTGCAATAGAAATATTCAAAGGCCTAGTTGGCTCCTCGTGGGAGTCCGTTTTGGCTATCGGTTCCGAAATGGCCGACGACAGGGGCTGCAAAAGTGCCTCACTGACAACGGCCGAATCTGAAGCTGGCTCTGCTTGTGCGATATCATCTGATTTGGACCTCGGAGGCCTGTCTTTGTCCTTGCGTCGTTTGTGAACTCCGGTAGCCGGAACCATATCCGATGACATTTTGTAATTAAAACGCCTACCGAAGTAATGAAATGCAAAATCGTACCTTCGTTTAATAGTACGTTGATTGAATCTAGCACAAAACCGACAACTAACTACGTCGTGGTCAGGGCCTAAGCAAGGAATACAGTAAAAATGAAAATCCTTATGAGGTATTTGCTTCCCGCATGAAATACAATTATTAACTTTTTCTGACATCGGACTGGAGCAAGACAAAAGTTTCCCCAACGGGGTACTTAGCTTTGAGTAGGAGAAGAAAGTCTTCGGACCGAAGTTTGTGTAGAAAAAATAGTCAGGAGTCAGCCGACAGGCACTTGCGAACTGCTATCACCACATGGCAAGAAAGACTGGAGAACATGGCGTCGGCTGTCAGCTTTGTACTCCTGGCGCTCTGACGTCAGGGAGCATGGCTGAACAGCCGATGCCGGACCCAGACTTTGGGATTCTGGCCGACCGAGTACTGCCTGCCGGCAGGGGAGAACCTTACAGTCATGACTGCAACAGTTAAACACGATGAACATCAGAGTGGGAGGAGCAACAAACTACAAATTAGGTGAGATGTTGGCAGAGTTACAAGTTTGGTTAAGTGCCCTGGCAATTAAAGTACAAGAAACAACAAGAGCAGAGTATCAGAGACTGAATGACAGAATAAAGAAGTGGGATAGGAGAAGGGGGATAATACTCAGGGAGGTCTCTAGAAGATCCCAAGCTCCAGGATACAAAAGAAGTGGAAGCTGAGTGAGGTCTTTGACCATGAGAGGTTGAGCCAGTGCTGAAGGCCCCTACCAGAAAGGATAAAATTGTATATGTTGTCCTAACCAGTGCACAGGCTGCTAAGGATATCCAGATTAGACCACCACAACCCACCACTGATCATTCCACTATGTGGTTTACAATAGGAAGAACAGTGAGAATAAAAATACAATTGTACAGGATTTCAAATGAACGGAATATGTTGTGCTGACAGAGGTGACCAAGGAGGACTTAGGAGACTGGGAGGTATTCAAAGAGGTAAACAAACTATGGCAATTTGTCAGGGAAAGAGTAGTGTAAATTATGGACACTGGGGTATAGAAGAGACAAAAACAGAAGAATGCTAATGTGGCACCATAGAAATATAAGGTTATCAGTTTGGGAAAAAAAGAAGAGACTTTCAAGAGCTGCAAAGGAGGGGTGGAGAGTGGAGGAGACACACAAAAACAGAATGGTAAGGTCAGCAAAAGCTAAAGCTGAAAGGAAGTTAGCAGAAGGAACCAAGAATGAAAATAAGCTGGTTTTATGTAAATATCAGAAAGAAAGGAGGAACAAAACTGGTCAGACTGAGCAAGGACAAACAAGTGACCACAAAAGACTATGAAGAAAGAAGAAGTACCAAGTGAATACTTTGCTTCAACCTTCAGAAAACAGAGCTAGGGGAAGGTGTCACTCTGTGATGGAAGCAGCACAGAATGGGGAAAATGGAGGGCAGATACTGGGATAGAGAGGAGGAAGACGTATAGAGGGAACTGGATGTTTTGATGGAGGATAAAGCACAAATAACACATGGACTGTTTCCCAGAGTCCACTGAAATCTGTTGGTTGGAATGGTAGACTTCCTGATGGAGATCTTTAACAGATAAATGCATAACTATCACTGACACTGATGACAGCAAGTGTAGTAACACTGTATAACAAGAAGAAAAAAATATTGAGACTTCCAAGATGGCTGCACATTGAGTAACAGCTTAACTTCAACGATCCCAGTGAGAAAACAGAAATGCAGAAGGGAGGGCCAGTGAACTCATATTCTTGGGTAAATTTCAGTAACTGGCTAGTAAGTGCACTGCCTGGGTGCCAGCACAAATTAAATTCAGAGAGCCTGAAAGGAAATCAACCACAAAAGTTGAGGAAAAAATTGACTGGGAAGAATTCTGCAGCCATTCAGCAAAAAGCAGTGCAAGCTCCAGCTTTGGTACAAGACATGCCTTCCAGTAATCTAGAGGAAAAATAAGTCAAATGTACTCAGAGTTGATTAAAATATGCAAAACACTGACTGAGTATAGCAACACAAATAACAAAAGGCTGGAAAAAATGGAGGAAGCTTTAAAAAGATATTCAGATGAGGTGATGGGACAGCAGAGGTTGGGGTCAAGGTGAAGAGGAGGCTGACTGGGTGTGAGACTGCTCAAGAAGCGATGTTTCAAAAAATAACAGAATTAGAGGACGGAGCATGTATGGAAAACCTGGGATTTTCTGCTGTTCCAGGAAGGAACAGATTCTATTCATTTCATGAAGGCACAAATGGGCAGCCGGATGGATGTTCCACAGCGTAATGTGTTGACTGAAGAGGCACATTGTGTGTATGCTCTGAGCCTGACACTGAGAAAGCAACCTAGACCTTTAATAGTAAAGATATAATCCTACCAGCAGAAGAAGTTGATTCTGACAAAGTACGAAAAGTGGGAGATGGTGGAGTGTTTGTGGAAAATGATTATGCACTGTACACCACGCAGAAGAAGACTAAATTTATTCCACTAGTCAGGGAGTGTTGGGGGTGAGCATGGGATTCAGGCTACTGTGCCCAGCTATTTTCAGAATATTCTTTCCTGGAAGAAGAAAATCAGTTTTTCATGCAAGGCATACTGGTTCAGAGATTCAGGGGATTATCCAATGGAAGGTGGGTTATGACACAGAGCGAGATTTTGCTTCTTGTTCTTCTGGTAGTGAAGATCGCAAAGAGACTGTGCTAGTGAATTGTTTTCAGTGTTTTCAGGGAAGAGTGCTTGAATGACGGAAAAAAGCACAAGAGTTGAATAGAAGAACTGGAAATACGTTGGAAATGAAACACACACTGGATGCGGGAGATGGAGATCAACAAGAATAAAACTAACAACTCAGAAACTGTACAAATACATGTGGGATTACAAAGCATTAATTATATTTGAGAGACATGGCAGAACAAGAAAACCTAGAAATATCGGACTTTTTTGACTTAGTTAAACTTGTAGGGGGCTTTAAAGCATATGCCCTACTTCATGCCTTTAACGTCTAGAAGAATATTTAGGAGGGGGGAACGGAAGGAAAGAGTTAACTGTAAGTTAAATAAAAATGTGTTCTTAATAGTAGTATTTTTATAACGTATGATATAATCTGATGCTATAAAGTAAAGTTTTCTCAGTTATTTTCAAATGTAATGAGAATATTAAAGTAAACAGGCTTCCCTGTTTTTTTCTCTTTTTTTCTTTATATTTCTTCAGTTTTAAAAAATGTAGGGACTGCAATGTAAAAAAATAAATAAGAAAAGTCTGGCCAAAAGCGCAGAACACAAGAAAAAATGATGTGCTTTTTCACTGTTACATAGGGGAATGATTGGATTAAGGCCCTTGGCTTGATCTAGTAACAAGATTTAAGAGAAAACAAATAAATAAAAGACAACATTGTTTAGCAAATACATGAGTGCTTGTAGAAGCAACTCTCTATCGGGTTCTTATGTCTCCATGAAGACAATCTGATCAAGAGTAATAAAAAGAGAATACTTATTTCTTTCAACACCTTTCTTTCAATGGCTAGGAGATACTGTTTATTGAAAGCATTCAAGTGTTTTCTCAGTATGGGAGAGTAATAAAGATAAGACAAAGCCAAAAAGCACTTAGAAGCAGCCAGGCTGTACCATGCATTCTAGCAGGGACAATCTTTCTTTTAGGTTAACCCAAGTCTGTGACTGTGGCTGTCACTCTGAGCCAATTATTCCTATCCGGATGGTAAAACTTCAATATTTGTTGATGTACATACTTTTGTGTATTAGTATTAATTGGTGTTAAGTAAATATGTTTAAGCTGTATCTGGGGTGTCCTTTTTTTTGTTTGAGGGCTTTCAAGAAAACAAAATGTTTTGCAAGATATGCAAAGAAAAAACTGTATAAAAGATCAACCTGCCAGACATCAGTGCATTAGTGGGTGTAGGTGAGCTCCTAGTCTTAGAATCCATGTTAGTTCAATATTTGCTAGGGTGTTCACATTATTGCCCCATCTTTTATTTAAACCTACCAACTGTAATACTCTGAATTTAAAACTGTGTTCTCTAAAAGCTGGAACTAGACATTTAACAAAAAAGCTGTTACACATAAAAGGTAATAATAACTTTTTTAACATAATGCTTTCTATATTATAATGTAGTAACACTGTAGGATTCAGCATCCAGGAAGGACGAAGCAAACTTCAAAATTCCATATAAGAACTTCTTTTATTGGTAAGACACAGACAAGCGCTTTCACGCACCAAAGTGCGCTTCCTCAGATCTTCACATTCAGTTACATTTGTTAGGAATATATATACCCAGTCAAATTAGACTAATTGTTCAATTAACATAATTGGTTACATGAAAAACTAAGTCAAATCCAATCAAGCAGAGCACTTTCTAAAACCCATTCTAAAAACCTAAGATTTCTTTATGAGGCATTCTGAAGCATATTTCGGAACCATTAAATTGTGATTATTTCACGCATACAAAATTATGGATGCATCCAAAATATATCATAAAATGTATGTACATAATATATATAATATATAGATTGTCTTCAGTTAATTATTCATGAAATGAGAAATATATATCTTCTAAAAACTTTAAAAATCTTCAAAGTATGCAGCACATATTGTATTCAATACTGTTCACAAAAATATCTTAAGTTATTTTAAGTTATTATGCAGCATTATAAATACTATAAAATACCTATTTGTATATAGTATTATATTATAGATGTATAAATGTTTATATACAAAGATAAAATCCAAACATATTATTATATAAAACTGTGTTATATGTAAATATAAATATATATCCCAACAATTACAATATTATATCAGTGATAAATAAATGAATAAATATATTAATATATTAAACAGATAAGCAGTCAAGTCAATAATAAATAAATAAATAAATATGCAATCAATTCAACAATAAATAAATAGACATATACTTAATAGATGTATGCAGTATTTAAATGTTTGGATACAAAATGGGTACCAATGTCATCATAAAATAAAATAAAATTATGATGAAAATAAGAATGGGAATGAGAATCAGAACATTATTGCAACACTACTTATACATCCTGCCATCTAATACTGGTTTGATACAAATACTCTGATTTAAGCCTGGGTGTAGGTGAGCTCCTAGTCTTAGAATCCATGTTAGTTCAATATTTGCTAGGGTGTTCACATTATTGCCCCATCTTTTATTTAAACCTACCAACTGTAATACTCTGAATTTAAAACTGTGTTCTCTAAACTCATGTATATGTTTGGCCAAGGCATTTTTATCATTATTCTTCTTTATATCGTAAATATGGTTGTACATCCTCTGTTTAAATTTTCTTTTTGTTAATCCAACATAGAAGGCATCACATTTTGTACACGTTGCTAGGTATATTAGATTCATGGAATCACAGTTTGCATAGAATTTAGGCTTAAACATAATGTTCATCTTGGGGTGTTTATATACCTGTGTATCACTAATGTGCTGACACATTCTACATTTCTTACAAGGAAAGGTACCTACAGTCTTAAGTTGCTTCTGTTGAAAAGATACATTCTTACTCTCTTTAAAGCATAACAATTGTTTTATATTAGGCAAATTCTTATAAATAAATCTGGGTCTCTCATCTGCTATATTTCTGATAGCTTCATCTGTAATCAAGATCTTCCAATTCTGCATAATTACATTCTTTAAATCAAAACTATCATTTGTGAACTGCATAGTATAAGAAATTCTATTGTCTTTACTAACTGGTCCAGAGTTTTTTGTTTTCCAACTTTTAGATGGTGTCTTATCATGTTCTACTAGCTCTCGTGTATGGTCATGTGTTGAAAAGATATCATTCCTTATATCTTGCACTAATTTTTCATTGTACCCTCTTTTTAAAAATAAACTCTCCATGTTATCTGCTTCTTTGATTAGTGTTTCTTTATTGTCACATAGTCTTTTTATCCTAATGTACTGACTCTTGACGATGCCCGGAAAGACATGTCTGGGATGCATGCTGTTATAATGTAAAAGCGTATTCTTCCAGCATGGCTTTCTGTATAAAGTGGTTCCTATGTACTTTCCATTGATAATAATATTAATGTCTAAAAAACTGATCTGGGTATTTGACCATTCCATAGTAAATTTTAAAAACTTAGTAGTGGATTCTAAATATATTAAAAAATCATTGAATTCATTGTGAGTACCTTCCCATAAGATCAGAACGTCATCCACAAATCTTCTATACATTCTGACCTTCTTTTGGCAAATATTATTATTAAACAAGTTGTTCTTCTCCCAATTAAAAACTACTAGATTAGCATAAGTATTCGCAACGGGGGTGCCCATGGCAACACCCCATTGCTGTAAGTAATACTTGTCTTCAAACATAAATACATTATTCTCAAGAACCATCTGTAGAAGATGGGATAATAAAATCTGTTCATCCGTATCAAAATCGGTATCCAAGTTCAATATTTCCCTCATGGCTTGCAAGCCATATTCATTGGGTATGCAGGTAAAAAGATTTTTAACATCAAGAGTTACCAGAATGCAATGATCCATTACAGTTGTATGTTCTAGGTTAAATTTCCTGATGTCATTCAACAAATGATAGGTATCTTTAAGAATGGTGGGAATAGAATCAACTATAGGTCTTAATACAGTTTCTAAATATATAGATATATTTAAAGTAATCCAGCCCCTGCCTGAAACTATTGGGCGCATTGGGAGTGGAAATACATCTTTGTGTACCTTAGGTAGCCCTTTCATGCAAGGAATCAGTGGTAAATCAATAACCAGGAAATCATACGTTTCTCTATCAATTTGTCTGCACATCAAAAGATCATAGATATCATCATGTACATTCTGTATAATTTTAAATACATCAACATCAGGTATAATGGTATATGTTTTGGTATCATTCAGAAGTATGTGCATACTTTCCATATAATCTGGTGTATCCATAAGTACTATGCCACCCCCTTTATCAGCTGGTTTTATAATTAACATATCATCACTTTTTAACTTCATTAAAGAGGTAACTTCTAAACTGGTCATGTTGTAAAATCTATTTTTCTTTTTGTTGCCTTCTACATAGTATTTGTAAAAATCATTCTCACATGTTTTAATGAAACAATCCACACTATTAGGTGTAGGTGGAATAAAGCTGCTTTTCTTTTTCAACTTAAATGTATTCCCAGTTCCAGGCATTGCAACATTACTATGGAAATACATTTTCAATGCTACTAACCTGCCAAATAAACACAGGACAGTTAATGTGTTGTTTAACTTACTGGGTTGTGAGGGTATAAAACCCAGTCCTTTATTCAGTACAGCTAAATCAGTTTCATCAATTTTACTATTAGAAAAGTCAAACACCAAACAATTCAATTCTTTACGTTTTTTCTCTGTCCATACCTCTCTTCCGAGAATTTTCTCTTCCTCGGACCTTTGCTCAACGAACGACCTCTCGCATAATGGGTTTGCTTTATGGGGTAAGGTAAAAACCGTGTATCATCCACATTCACAGTTTTCGGACGAACGACCTGTTCAACATCTTTAAAAGCCCCTCCAGGAGCCTGTTGATTAGGGGGTGGTGTACATAAATCAATACCAGCAGTAGTTGTATTCCAAGCATTTAGATGAGGCTTTTCGTTTAGTGCAACGCCAGGGACAGCTTTTACTTTATTCCGATCCTTGTTCCGACCAATTCGGTCTGGCGCATGCGTTGTAGGCGTCATGACGTCATGCGCTCCTCCTTCCATATTCGTAGTTGCATCTAATTGTGCACCATAGTGTGTTCTCGGCCATACAAAGATATTTCCAGAGGAAAAATCATTATGGTCCCTACACAACTTACGTTGCTTAATCAGCTTCAGTTTCTCACTATAGATATTTAACTAGGAGTGAAGGCTATCAAGTTTCCTCATACAAAAACTGTTAGAGGTAAACGGTTCATAAAGATCTTTACGTAGTGATTCTACTTTTTTCTGTAGTTCTAGTTCCAATGGTAAAAAGTATTCGAGTAGCAAGTTAATGTAACTAAAGCCAATGTTAATATTCAGGTCTTGCCATTTTTTGCGAAGGATGGGGTGTTGCTCACCATATGTCGGCATACAAAGTACTCGCATGCCTCTCGGTATTACCTTGAAGTGTATGCAAGCCTCCAAATGCTTGCGTTGCCAGGAATACCTTTGCAGCCTGTACATATCATTTTCTAGTTGTTTCAACATCGCATTGAATTCTGTCATATTATTAACTTCATTCGTGGATATAGGTATATCAGTAGATACCTGTAGATCCAAAGATAGTAAGGGATTCTCTTGTGGATAAATCAGGCTCTCCCATACTTGTTGACTACCCCTGGATGCTGGGTTATAGTCAAGCTCTATAGGAACGCCTTCCATGGTGTGGTTCCTCCGGTAAAAACGAGAAAGTGAACAAGATATAAAATATACCAGATGGTCCCAATAGAATCCTCAGTCAAACGAAGAGACAATATAATGTAGTAACACTGTAGGATTCAGCATCCAGGAAGGACGAAGCAAACTTCAAAATTCCATATACGAACTTATTTTATTGGTAAGACACAGACAAGCGCTTTCACGCACCAAAGTGCGCTTCCTCAGATCTTCACATTCAGTTACATTTGTTAGGAATATATATACCCAGTCAAATTTAATTGGTTACATGAAAAACTAAGTCAAATCCAATCAAGCAGAGCACTTTCTAAAACCCATTCTAAAAACCTAAGATTTCTTTATGAGGCATTCTGAAGCATATTTCGGAACCATTAAATCGCGATTATTTCACGCATACAAAATTATGGATGCATCCAAAATATATCATAAAATGTATGTACATAATATATATAATATATAGATTGTCTTCAGTTAATTATTCATGAAATGAGAAATATATATCTTCTAAAAACTTTAAAAATCTTAAAAGTATGCAGCACATATTGTATTCAATACTGTTCACAAAAATATCTGTACCATGCATTCTAGCAGGGACAATCTTTCTTTTAGGTTAACCCAAGTCTGTGACTGTGGCTGTCACTCTGAGCCAATTATTCCTATCCGGATGGTAAAACTTCAATATTTGTTGATGTACATACTTTTGTGTATTAGTATTAATTAGTGTTAAGTAAATATGTTTAAGCTGTATCTGGGGTGTGCTTTTTTTTGTTTGAGGGCTTTCAAGAAAACAAAATGTTTTGCAAGATATGCAAAGAAAAAACTGTATAAAAGATCAACCTGCCAGACATTAGTGCATACATGCAAAATCCCAAAAAGGGAAGGCATCTTTGATCAGCACTAGCAAGAAACTACGATCCCTCATAAAATCATCCAAGGCCAACTTTGAGAGAAAAATTGCCATAGATTCAAAAGACAATCATAAGGCCTTCTTCAGCTATGTCAGAAACCTGGGTGGAAACTCCCAGATATGCTCAGAATTAGTCCAAAATGATACAAAAATCACTGAACCCACAGACATTGCCAACATACTGGCAGACAGGTTCAGCGCAAACTTCACCCCCCTCTCCCCCCCAAAAGGAGAGATAACTATCCCAACTGAGAGTAGCCTCCCAGACATCTCAAATGCGCAGGTGAAAGCTGCTCTCTCTAAAGCTAAAAACACAGCATCAATGGGACCGGATGGGGTCCCGGCTGTGTGCTACATGAACTCAATGAAGAACTAAACCCGCACATAAGGCAGCTGTTTAATCTTAGCCTCACCACAGGATATGTGCCCAAGGAGTGGCGTCGGCAACTGTGGTCCCACTCCACAAAGGCGGTGCCTCTACGGACCCTGGTAATTACCGCCCCATAAGCTTAACAAGCCTGGTCTGCAAAGCTATGGAGAGGATCATAATGGAACTCATAAACAAGGACATAGGGGACTTGCAGACCTTGGACCCAACCCAGTTTGTCTTTGTCAAGGGCAGATCTTGCCTTTTGAACTTGGTCGACTTCTTCGAAACAGTCACCAAGGCCATTGATGAGGGGAAGGCAGTCCATACAGCCTACCTTGACCTTGCAAAAGCTTTCGACACAATACCCCACTCGGGTATTATAGAGAAACTTACCAGCTTAAATGTAAACCCATATGTCACAAGATGGGTTGCAAACTGGCTAAAGGACTGAACCCACAGAGTTAGAGTTGCTGGAGCCATGTCAGACTCCAAGCCGGTTACAAGTGGAGTCCCACAGGGCTCAGTCCTTGGCCCCCTATTGTTCGGCATCTACTTCTCAGAAGTACAGGCAAACATAGGAGGACTATGGCTGACAAAGTTTGCGGATGACTGCAAACTGGGTGCCATAGTGGATAGTACATCGGACACAGACATCCTTCAGAGGGGTCTCACGGAAACTGATAGCTGGTGCCAGAGCCATGGCCTGAAGTTTAACGCAAAAGTGTATAGTCATACCCTTCGGGAAAAACAAGGTAACCCCAAGCTACCATATAGGTGGCAACCCACTAAGCACAGAAGAGGTTATCAGGGACCTGGGGACCCAGGTTGACAGTGGCCTCTCGTTTGACGCTCACGTTGCTAAAGTGGTTGAAAGACCTTCTACATTGCCCACCTGATCATGAAGGGATTCACATCCAGATCAAGTGAGGTCATTGTTCCCCTGTACTCTTCACTTATCAGACCAATGATCGAGTACAATGCCCCATTCGGGATGTATCTCACCCGACACCTGCAGCAATTGGAGAGACCCCAAAAGTTCCTCACCAAAAGGATAAAGGGACTCCAAAACCTGTCATATGCTGCCAGACTGAAGAAACTCCAACTCTATTCAGTTGCATACCATCTGCTCAGAGGTGACCTGTGCCTGACATACAAGGCCATGACCAACCCGGAATTAATGGACATGCTCCACCTCAAAAATCCAAATCCACCAAAACCACTAGAGCAAGAGACTTAAACCTTAGCACGGATATACATAGGACGTGCTGGAGGGATAGATTTATCACCCAGAGACTCCCCATGCTGTGGAATAAAATCCCAGTCCATGTGAGGCAGAGCACCTCGCTGGCTCTGTTCAAGAGAAATCTTGACCGGTGGATGGGAGATCGTAGGTTTACCCCGGGAATCATCTCTGTGTCACTACTGGACAGAGGCACAACAAACTAATGGGCACAGTATTTCTAACATAAGGGGCGGCGTAAGCCACATAACTTTGGGCTAGGCTTATAAATGCCCTAGGGCAGTTAGCCTAGTATAAACCTATGAACCTATGAACCTAAAAGCTAGAACTAGACATTTAACAAAAAAGCTGTTACACATAAAAGGTAATAATAACTTTTTTAACATAATGCTTTCTATATTATGTTTAAATGTAACTGGTCTAACAAATATATATATAAAAAGAAAGAGTAGTGAACTATATTAAAAAATTAAATTGCAAATAGCTATGCTACTGAGACATATTTAAAAAAAAATGAACATGTAAATTTGATAAAGACAGGTTTTCAGGATAGTTATTCAGTGGAATACCTGGGACAAAGGAAGAGAGGAGTACTTATATTAGGGGGAGCTCTAACAGTGATAGAAGAAGATAAAAAGATAGCAATGGTAGATCTGTAGTGCTAAGGGGTACTGGCAAGGAAATAGGACTACACTGGCATGTATTTATATTCCACCTAAAACTGCTATAATGGAGCTTAAGAAATGTCTGGGAGAAATAATCAGCTTTCAGTAGGGAATATCACTTATAGGTGGGGACTGAAATTTGGTTTGCAACAGTGAAGATATTTCTGGGGGGCAGAAGGGAAAATATAACAAAGGAGGGTAGATTTTTGAAGAAATGTATTAACATATTTGGCATGGAAAACATGAATTCAGTAGTAGGAGTTCAGAGGGAATTTACATATTATTCCCCAAGATACAAAAACCGGTCTAGACTACAATATGTATTTCATAGGAACATGTGCATTTAATTGAAAGTATCGATACATATCCAATAACTATTTTCAGATCACGAGCCAAAAATAAAAATTCTGGGTAATGAAATAAAAATGAGACACCAGTGCTTTCCCACCTTTGTCATTCTTTTAGGCATTACAGACATAAAGACTGAAAAGTTGAAAAGAGAAGAATGTAAGGAAAGAGTAATGGAAATTATTTGGAAGTTATTAGAGAAGATACACATTTCTTCTGAAAATATAGCTATGGAGTGGGTTAAAATTAAATTGGAGTTTAAAAATAGGGTGGGAGTAAAAAAATTAGCTATGGTTAAGAAGTAGCAATAATTATTTAGAGGGACTGACAAATGTTAAAAGTACTGTGGAATAGGGGGGATCTCACAGAACAAGAAGAGGATCAACTGCAGAATGCTCGGCAGAAAATAATGGATTACCTTGACAATATGCACGAGTTTAGAAAGATTGCTGTTAAGCAACTGTTCTTGATAATAACTCTAGAGCACAACAACTTTTAGCACAACAACTCAGGCAACAGAAACTAGAAAGGGTTGTTGCCAAACCTAGGAAGCCTATAACAAAGAAGATAACAAGAGATCCAGTGGAGGTACTAGAAATATTTCAAAAATTTTATGAATGTGTGTATAAAGCAGAGAAATATGGAAATCAAAAAAAGGTACAAATGGAAATGTTTATGGAAGAATGAAATATGCCAAGGTTAGAGGTAGATGAGGCAAAATTAATAACAGGATATGACTATATGAGATAAAAATGGTGATGTATAACCAATCCACAGGAAAGTCCCCAGGAATAGATAGTATTCCTGTGGAAGTTTGGAAGCTATGAGGGAAAAACTGATAAAGATCTGGAAGGTTTTATTTAACAGCATCTTAAGAAGAGGAGAAGTTCCTACATCCTCCAAGAAAGTAGTGGTAACTGTAATACCTAAAGAGGGTAAATACCCATTAGATCCTGCTTCATACAGGCCCATTTCAATACTAAACCATGATTACAAAGTCTTTATGTCTGTAATGCCTAAAAGAATGACAAAGATTATGCCAAAATTGATAGATATGGATCAATGTGGTTTTATGGAGGGGAGGCAAACATTTGACAACATTAACAGAACATTGATGATCCAGAGGGAAGCAGAATGTAAGAAAATACCACTGTTGGGGTGGGTCCTGATGCAGGGACAGCATTTGACAGAGTAAGATGGGATTTTATGAGTAGGGCAATGGAAGCATTTGGATTTCCTTATACAATAAGGTTGATTAGGAGGATATATGAGGGATCGGAGGTGGAAATTAAAGTGGGTGGGTTCCTTTCTAATAATTTCTGTTTCAGCAGAGGAACCAGGCAAGGGTGTCCTCTTTCCCCTTTGTTATTTGCATTACATTTAGAACCACTGGCAAATAAAATAAGGGACTCAAACATTCAAAGATATAATTGGTATGGTAGTCAAGAAAAGCTGGATTTATTTGCAGATGATATTATTTTATACCTGATAAAATCAGAAAAGGACATTTCAGTGTTGTGGGACATTTTGAGACAATTTCAAATCTTTTTGGTATACAAAATGAATGAAGCTAAAACAAAGGCAATAGCTGTAAATTATGTACCCACATATGAATTGGTTCAACAATATCCATATTTATGGGGACATGATAAAATGAAGTAATTAGAAGTATGGATTAAAAGGGATTCTGATGTGGCAGCTAAGGATATGTGGGAAGAGACTAAACAAAAAGATAACACAAAAATTGAGACATTGAATTTGGAAAGCAAGATATAAGCAGTTAAAAATGTTTTAGTCCATTTAGTTTTATACACAGGTCAGGCATATTTTCATTAACCAGAGGAGAAGTTCTCGATAGTAATTAATAAACAGCTGAAGGATCTTATCTGGGAGGGGAAGACGGCAAGAGTCAAGTGGGATAAGCTGATTCTTCCAACAGAACAAGGCAGTCTGGAATTATACTATTTGAAATGGTATTTCAGAGCTACACACTTAAGGCTCCTATACATAGCACAAGCAGAAACCTTTAATTCAAAGTGGAAAGGGATGACGACGATACAGGGGGAAGCTCAAAATACAAGGAGAGACTGATATTTTGGATGCAGAACCTTATAAAGAACAAGTATTCTAAGCCAACATGGGAATGAAGAAAGGAAATTCTGCCGATAGGGATAACTGCAACTAGGGATACAGAAAATATGCAAAAGAGGCTGGAATTTATTGGAGAAAATGAACAAAAGAACCAAGGTATTGGGAGTAAATAATTAGAGAGGGAAAGGTAATAGAATGGGAAGAGGCCAAGAATTTATTTGGACTGCAGGCTAGAAATTGCCTTCCCTATCAAGGATTGATATCAGAATATAGGCAAAGAGAAATAAATAAGGGGATCCGATGTGAAAGACCCGCACTGGTGGAGTTTTTTAGTATATCTAGAACAGAAGCTGCTGTTATTGCTCTTAAAGAAGAAATAATTAGTAGAACATATAAAATATTACATGACAACTATAAGAATCAATCAGAAGAGGTTAAAAAGAATTGGGAAGAGAGACTGGATAAGCAATTCACAAAAAGACAATGGGGGATACATCTATGTCTCTCAGATATGCAACAAAGTCTGGAAGATTTAGGATCTTTGTTTGGAAGAGTTTACACAGTTATGTTTATACCCTGAGTAGACTGCAATTTTTTTTCTTCAGGTAGATAGCCAATGTTGGTGGTGTGATGGGGAAGAACAGGTAACTGGGAACATATTTTCTGGGAGTGTAATGAGTTGGCTGACTTTAAAAATTCCCTGCAGTCTACTCTATCAGAAATACTGGGTGAGCAAGTTGGTATAACTAAAGAAATGATTTTTTGAGCTATGATACAGAATTGGAATTGCTAGACATAGTAAGTATTGCTGAGTCTAATTTTGGTGGCTGCCAAAAAACAATTACTAGAAAATGGAAATCAAAGTATAAACCAACTGTATATGATGTAGTGAATATAGTAACAGAGATACAACAACTGGAATTGGGATCTTTAGAAAAGGGTAGGAGAAAATTAGAAAAAAATGGAAATTGTGGGAACAATACATGCAGACGAGGAATGAGGTTTAAAAGAAGCCAAGGTTTGAATGAGTTATGTAATGTTTGACTGACAGTGGCTAGCTATATTATAAGTAATGTATAATGTTTGTAACTAAAATGATGTCATCACGGTTTGTTTTCATTTATATAAATGTATGAATGTCTATGTGATAAGTAATAATTTAATAAAGATATCTCCTATTTAACAAAAAAAAATTCTAGATAACCACAGGCCTGCTGTTTTAACAACAGTGGCCAAGGAAGTGATGGATAGAATCTTGAAGGGATGGTTGGTGGCATTTTTAGAAGACAACAATCTGTGGGACAGCAAATGACCAGAAGGAGCCGTTATTCAAACTTGAATGACCAGAAGGTGCCATCATTTAAACCCAATCTACTTTTATGATTAGGTGTCAGATGAACTTGA
The DNA here is from genome assembly GCF_019279795.1 of Protopterus annectens. Lineage (NCBI taxonomy): Eukaryota > Metazoa > Chordata > Ceratodontiformes > Protopteridae > Protopterus > Protopterus annectens. The sequence goes on along the minus strand of NC_056748.1, from coordinate 153,007,415 downwards.
TAAGCAGATGTGGTCTAACCATAATTCATCAAGGCTTTTGTCAGTCCCCTATGGGGGCATATAGAAAACCAGGAGGGGTTGGAGGCTGGAATAAAAGTAAGGAGCTGGATGGATGCATAACTGAATGGGTGGAAACAGACGCTATTAGGAAACTGACTAGTCCAGTATTCTTTAGTGTGTTTGTCAATCAGGAAATAGAAATGGACTTCACTCTCTCCAGATTAAACAAAGACAGCTGCAACAATGAGGTGTAGAGGGAAATGCCCACATAAGGATTTAGAAAAGCTGAACAAGTGGGAAGAAATTTGGAAACTGTGGTTCATTGAAAACAAATGTACAGAGGAAGTGATGGTGAAACAGCAGGAAAGTACAGTTGTGTACACTTACCATAAATGTAGATGTTCAAGTGTATTCACTGTTGCAGTCATCACACTTGGGTTATCTGCCTGCAGGAAGCCCTCAGTTGGCCCGAATACCAGAGACTTAGTATTTCTGCATCGGTTGCTGTCACTTCAAGACTAACGTCAGTTTGTCAGAGGTATAAAAACAGGCAGCTGACGCCATTACATCAGTTTTTCTTGCCCCAAATGTTAGGAGCCCCCCAAATAGGGAGCCAAGTTATGGTGGAAAAAACACCACCAGTAAAAAGTAAATACCAATAGCCCTGTAACGGGTGAGTAATAGAGATAGAGAAAGAGAGACAGAGAGAGACAAAGGGGTTGGAGGGTGGGAAATTAGGACTGCAACAGTGAATACACTCGAACATCTACATTTATGGTAAGTGTACACAGCTGTACTACGTTCTTCGTGTTGTACTGTTACAGTCATCATACTTGGGTTGATTCCCAAAGCTGAAGAATGGGTGGAGGTAGTCAAGAAGAGTTGGGGCTGGCTAGTATGCCCTGCAGGACTGCTGTTGCAAAACCGGCCCTGGATTTGGAAAAGATAAGCAGGTGGTAATGCTTGGTGAATGTGTGAACAGAACTCCAGGTAGCAACTTCCAGAATGTCCCTGGTAGGGACTTCCCTGAGGAATGCTGTAGAGGTAGAAGTCGCCCTGGTGGAATGCGTTCTGACCCCCTAGAGGGGTGGTTTCCCATCGTGTTTCTAACAAAAATGGATACAGTGTGCTATCCATTTGGAGATGGTTTGTTTTGATATGGCCTTGCCCTCTGCCCCTGGTGCAAAGTGACTAGTAACTGGTCATATTTCCTGAAGGGCTTAATCCTGTCAAGGTAGAATCTGAGCTGTCAGTGCACATCTAAAGAGTGCAAGATCCTTTCCCCTTTATTTTGAGGATTAGGGAAGAAGATTGGTAAATGGATAGATTGGCTGAGAGCCACACTGAACACCATTTTATGCATAAAAGTAGGGTTAATGCGGAGGGAGACCCTGTCAGCATGAAAAATAATGAAAGGTTCCACAGCCACAAGTGCTTGTAGCTCAGACACTCTTCTAGCTGAAGTGATGGCTAGAAGCAAAGCTGTTTTCCATGAGAGGAATTTTAACTCTGCTGACTCTTAAGGCTGAAATGGGAGAAGCGTGAACTTTTCCAGCACAAAGTTAAGGTCCCAAGCAGGGGTGGCCTTACATTGTTGGCCCCTCTCAGGAACTGTTTGATGAGAGGTTGAGAGAAGAGAGCTGGCTCAGTGTTGTAATGAGCCAAGATGACAGAGGCATGGATCTTAATGGAAGAGAAGGATAGGCCTCTGTGGAGTAGATCTGCTAGGTAATCCAGGATTTAGAGATAAGGAGGGCAGTGCAGTGTCCGCTCCTTTAGACTGAATCCAGGAACAATACCTTTTCCACTTATCAGCATAGGATTTCCTTGTACTGGGTCTTCTGGCTTCCAGAATGACGTCCAGCACCTGCTTGCTTAGGCTGGCCAGTGGGGGAGAATTCAAGGAATAAGCCAGGCTGCAAGGTTCAGGGTTTGCAGTTGCGGATGCAAGATCTGTCCCTCCTGCTGAGTGAGGAGGGTTGTGATCTGGGGTAGGTGCCATGGTGGCACAGGTGACAGACTGGACAGGAGTGGGTACCAGAGCTGGCATGGCCAGTCTGGGGCAATCATGATTGCCCTTGGTCTTTCTTGTCTTATCTTGAGTAATACACTTGTAAGAAGAGGCAGAGAGGGAAATGCATAGATTGAGAGGTTTACCCAGTGGAAGGATAGGGCATCCACTTTCCAGGCACTGATGTGAGGTGTCCTGGTGCAGAATTTGCTGTGTTGGTGATTGCAGGAAGAGGAAAAAAGGTCCACCTCCAGGGTCCCCCATTTTTGGGTTAGAAGGATGAAAGTGCCGGGGTATAATTGCCACTCGTGTGGTTCTAGGAGATTTCTGCTTAAGTCATCTGCCAGAGAGTTTTGTTTGCCTGGCAGGAATTGAGCTTGCAGATGAATATGCATAGCCGAGGCCGTGTTCCACAGGATCATGTCTAGCCTGCAGAGTGGGTAAGAGTGGGTTCCCCCCTGCTTGTTGATGTACCACATCACTGTGGTGTTGTTGGTTTTTATTAGCAAGGGTCCCAGTGAGAGTAGGGATCTGAAAGCTGTCAGAGCATGCTGAACAGCTAGCATCTCTTTTTGGTTGATGTGCAGATGAATTTGACTTGGGCTCCAGTGGCCCTGAATGCACTTGTCATCCAGATGTGCCCCCCAGGCATAGTCTGATGCATCTGTGGTTGGGGTCTGGGTTGCGTGGGGTTGTGTAAAGGGAAGTCCCTTGTTGTGGTTGCATGCTGCTGCCCACCAAAGGAACTCTATCCTGAGACAAGGTATGATGGTTTCCAGGTCCTGAGAATGTTGGTACCAAAGACTTTTTAAGTATCATTGAAGTTTCCTCGTATGCAGTCTGGCATATGGAATTAGTAGAATGCAAGAGGCCATGAACCCTAGGGACTGCAGGATTTTCTTTGCGGATAGCTGGGTTCTGGTGGTCATTTGAGCAATGCAGCCTGTTAGATAGGCTTGTTTTTCTGGAGTAAGGAATGCCATCTGGAATGCTGTGTCCAAGCTTGCTCCCAGGAATACAATCTTTTGACTGTGGACTAGTTTTGATAGTGTAACCCAGGGAGATTAGAAGGTCCTTTACAAATGTCAGGTGCTGCTACAGCTTTTCCTGACTGCCTGCCTGCATCAGGCAATCATCCAAGTAAGGGTATATTTGAATCTTTCTCTGTCTGCAATAGGCAATGGCTAGAGCGAGGCATTTTGTGAAGACTCTGGGAGCAGTGGATAAGCCAAAGGGAAGTGCAGAGAATTGATAATGCATAGATCCTGCCCCGAAACATAGATATTTCCTGCATGAGTCCCTGATAGGGATGTGCAGGTAGACTTCTTTTAGGTCTAGGGTGGCTAACCAGGCATCTTTGGTCATCACAGGAAGAAGCTGCTGAAGGGTGAGCATTTTGAATTTTGGTACCACCAGGAAGGTGTTTAGAATGGAAAGAGCTAGAATTGGGCACCAAGTGCCTTCTTTTCTGGGTACCAGGAAAAGTCTGGAATAAAACCATTGACCTATCTGTTCTGCAGGAACAGGTTGAATTGCCCTTATGGAGAGCAGGGATTGAACTTGTTTTTTTTTTTTTTGTAAATATTTTCATTCATGTCCGAAAACATGAATGCAGATTATTTATGACAGTGAAGTATTTACAAATTATTTAAAAAGGTAGGCTAAAACCTCTAAACAGATATCAAACATTAAAACCAAAATAAAGTATTTACAAGGGTGTCTATTGTTGGCATATAACTGACTTTCTATACAATTGTTTCCTGATTATAATCAGCTACAGTCATTACTCTCCAGTATTTCAGTTACTTTTTGCCATGCTATATACAATGATGTAGTTCTTTCAGTTCTTCCTTTAATAGTGTTCATTTCCAATTGCAATACTGCTGACACCATATTCATGAATTGCTTAAAAGTTGGAGAAGCTTTGGATTTCCAGTTTGATGTAATGTTCTTCCTTGCAATGGCTAGGAGAGTCCATACGATTACATATTTTGCTCTTGGTACACAGTCAGGTACAGGTGCATTAAACCAAATAATAGATTTGGAAATCTGGAATTTGTCATTGAATACCATTTGCAGAAAATAATTTATTTTATCCCAATATGGTTTAATCAAATGGCATTCGTAGAACATATGTTGCCAGTCTGCTTTTATTGATAAATCACATCTCCAGCAGCCAATATTTTTCTTAAACATAAGTTCCATTTTATGAGGGGTTACGTAAGATCTGTGTATGAATTGCCATGTAAAGAGTCTCCAATGTAATGAAAGTGCTGTCTGCTTTGGAGAGAAAATAATTATTTTTTTGTCTCTGTCATTTGGCATATGTCCATTAATTGATCTATAATAATTCCATATTTTGTCATTATTATAAGGTTTTATTTTTTTGTTTGTTTTATAAATAGATGATAAGTATCTCTTTCCAGTAATGGGTTGATTCATTAGTAATATTATATGTTCTATAAGATTAAAACATTCTGTCCTATTTATGGTTGCATTGTTTCTTGTTTGCTTAATATATACTGTCTTAATTCTTGTACATGTAGCCATGAACTATTTTCCATATTTAATTTCCATTTAATTTGGTCTATTGTCAAAAGTTTTCCAGAGTTTACCAATTGATGCCAATATATTAATTCATTTTCTTTAAGCATGTTGACTACTTCTATATCAAATGTTATTATATTACCTTGTGTGTACGCTACTGGATATAATAAAAATGACCATGCTTTAATATCAGGATTGCTATTAATAAGATTTTGGAAATTTTTTTAATGTATAAGTAATGTATTTGGAACTTATATTTTTATACTTATGTATCTTCATATATTCCTTCATCAGCCATAGAAAATTTTGGTATGAAATCGGTATACTTATTTGCTACTACAAATCCTGATTTTAACCAGATTCTCTCATGAGCTAGCTTCCATTTTGATGTATATTTTGTATTTAGCCATAATGATATTGTTTTAATAACAGATGAATGCAAATATACTTCTATGTCTTGTAAACTTATGCCACCCATATCCCAATCATTTAGATGATATTTCATAGCTATCCTTGTTTTTTTTTGGATACCATAGGAATCTTACCATTAAATCATTTAATTGTTTTAGGTGCGATTTAGCTGGTGGCAAAGAACAAGCTTGTATAACATAAAGAATTTTTGGAAATATGATCATTTTAATTATATAGAGCCTTTCTTCCATTGAAAAGAAGAACTTATTTCATCTTTGTATTAGATTTTTAATATTATTTAAGGTCTCTTTATAATTTGTTTCAATTGTAGTATCTAGGTTGTTAGTTATTATAATTCCCAAGTATTTCATTGCATTATCGGTGGGGATATATTTATGGTATTTTTTATTTAGATCTTTTTTATTAGTATTTATAAGCAATAAATTTAAGACTCGAAAAGTTTTGAAAGTTTTGAATTGAGTCCCATAATGCTTTTAAAGAGCTATTATTATTCTTTAAGGTAATTAAAATATCAGCAAAAAGTTGAATTTTAAGCTCTAGGCTGTTGTCTAATTGTATTCCTTCAATATTTTTATCCATATGTATATTATTTGCTAAGGGTTCAACGACTAGCGCAAACAATAACGGAGAAAGAGGGCAGCCTTGTTTTGTGCTCTTTGTTATTTTAACAGATTTAGACAGACAAGATCCCAGTTTTATATAAGCCAATGATTTTTCATATAATGATTTTATTAACAAGGTGAAGTTGTTTGAGAAGCCATATTCTTCTAAAACTAACCATAAATAATCCCAGTTCACTGAATCAAATACGCTATTTATGTCTAAACTAATAACATTCATTTTGTTTTTTGTGACATTTATATAATCAATTAAGGAAATAATTCATATGATGCTGTCATAAGTGTTCCTATCTTTTATAAAACCTGTTTGATCCTCCTCTATCAAAAATGGTAGTAATTGTTTTATTCGAGCAGCATGTATTGCCATAAAAATTTTATAATCTATATTAAGAAGTGAGATGGGTCTGTATGATGAACATTCACTGGGATCTTTACTTTGTTTCAGTATTAGTGATATTAATGTGTACTTCCAAGAAGGAGGGATGTATTTACAATTTTTAACTGATGTAAAGTCATTCAATAAGAACAGCAAAGCCTCATTAGATAGTAATTTCAACATTTCTGGGGTGATATTATCTATACCTGGAGCTTTGTTTAATTTTAGCTTATTTACTTCAGCTTTAACTTCTGTCATTGTTATTTGCTTATCTATTAGTTGTACCTGCTCTTCTAATAACCTAACTTTAACATTGTTTTTAAGAAAAGCTTTCGATACTGAATGTGTTTCTATTATCTAATTTTGATTATTAAGTTTATGAAAGAATAGCCTAAAAGCTTCTAGTATTCCTTCTAAATCAGACACTTTCTTTTTGGTTTCTATATTATGTATTTCCTTGATTTGATTTGTTTTAATCATCTTTTTAGTCCTATTTGCTATTCTTCTTTGTTTTTTAGGGTTCATTGAATAGTAACACAGTTTAATTTTTTCTAAGTTGATCATTGTTTTGTGGTGTAGCGTCTCTGAGTTTTTTTTATTAGTATCTTCCAATTCTTTTATTAAGTTGGTGTTTCCATTTTGAATATCAAGCTTTAAATTATCCACTTTTGACTGTAATTCCATTAATTCCTTATTCCACTGTTTTTGTTTATTTTTATAGCATCCCACCACTCTTCCATATAGGTATGCTTTCAGTGCATCCCATATATATATTTCAGATACATCTTTCGTAAATTCATATCTAAGGATGCTTGTGTCTCTTTAATATAAAATTCCTTAAAATCTTTGAGATTTGTTATGTAAGATGGTATTCTTGTTACTGATATCCTTCTCTTGAAACACAAGTCTATCTCAAATGTTATGGTGTTATGGTCCAAAAATGGACATGAAATTGTCTTGACTTTATTTAATTTAGTGGTTAAATCTTTTGTTATGTACACTCTATCTATTCTAGAGTATGTATTATGTCTATGGGAAAAATGTGTAAAGAATAGTGAATCTGGGAGAGCATACTCATTTATGTCAACTATATTAAAAGTTTCAACAAACTCAGATAACAACTTTGTTAAAGGTGATCTCTTACGTGTAGTTTTAGTATTTGTGTCAGTTTCTTTTATAATGCAATTGAAATCTCCAGCTACGATTAAATTGCCTTTGGCATATTGTACAATGTCTTCTAAGTGTTGTTTGGCCAACTCCTAGTCCTGGTATCCAATAAATATTCACTAATGTATATACCATTTCATTGATAGATATTGTCACTAAACAAAACATTCCTGAGTTGTCATGAAACGTGTTTATGATTTTAGGCATTAAAGTAGTGTTTTTCCACAAAATTGCTACTCCCCTTCGCTTTTGACTATAGGTGGAACTTACTAGTACAGTACAATTTTTATTGTTTATTTTATTTATGTCGTCCTGTGTAAGGTGTGTTTCCTGTAAAAATACTAGTCGTGCTTCACATAACTTTAAATATCTGTAAAGACTTCCCCTTTTGCAGCTATTATTTAAACCATTAACATTAATAGATATACATTTTGCAATTGGATTTATATTAGCTTTGCTTTTATCCATATTCATATACTCGTAACAATGTGTAGATGTGTGTACATGAAGAGAATGACTTGTTCTTTCTTCTTCTAACAGTATTACAATAGATTATAGACACCCAATGAAAGTACATTACAAGATCATAACTGAAAACATAAGATAAACAACCACCAAACCCCTCCATGAGAAAAAACATTTCATCCTTGAATGATCTAACCATTCAAGCGATCCCTCTAGATCTGCATTTCAGCATCCTCCCCCAGCCCAGCCACATGGTAGTTTTATAATGAAAAGTATCTTATATATCTTTTAAGTATACATGTATTTGTATTTACAGATTACTTAAATACAGTCTTTGTCTATTTTTAATATTTTATAAAACACTAAGGCAACACAATTATACCTGGAATTAATACTTAACTATTTGGCTTTGTTTAAACTGTAAAGGAAAATCTCTTATTTTAATATATCTCTTGTATAGCAATAATGGTTATGCATCTTAAAAGTAATATGCTTGCTGTTTATCTCCCTTATAGTGTCAGTGGCATTCATAGGTATCAAACTTTTGTAATGTTCTATATAAAAAGAAATGTTAAGCATTATATGCATCAGTTAACTATACTACAACTTAATTAAATCATGAAGTGTCCGTAACAATGAATATAATATTACACTTTTATTGTCATTTATCAGTTAATCTTATAGTTTTCATTTAATTCAAAAAAATCATATTTTAGTGGCATGAATGTTACTAATTTGTTTTTGGCATTGGTATTATATAGTTTAAGACTATATTTCCAGGCAATTCCCATATATTATTAGTGCCACTGGCATATTTCACCGCTAGTGTACCACATATGTCATATGTCAAACAGCAACTCATAATCCTTATATTACAGGATTTATCTACAGTGTTATAACCGTAAGGTTGGAAAATATAACAAGCAAAGTAAACTTTAAAATGCTATAACACAGTTGTTTGTTACTTATTACTGTCAACCCTTCTACATACACGAGAAAGGATAACCTTATATGACCACCGACCCAACCCTTCTACATACATGGGAAAGGATAACCTTATATGACCACCGACCCAACCCTTCTACATACACGGGAAAGGATAACCTTATATGACCACCGACCCAACCCTTCTACATACACGGGAAAGGATAACCTTATAAGACCACCGACCCAACCCTTCTACATACACGGGAAAGGATAACCTTATAAGACCACCGACCAAACCCTTCTACATACACGGGAAAGGATAACCTTATATGACCACTGACCCAACCCTTCTACATACACGGGAAAGGATAACCTTATATGACCACTGACCCAACCCTTCTACATACACGAGAAAGGATAACCTTATATGACCACTGACCCAACCCTTCTACATACACGGGAAAGGATAACCTTATATGACCACCGACCCAACCCTTCTACATACACGGGAAAGGATAACCTTATATGACCACTGACCCAACCCTTCTACATACACGGGAAAGGATAACCTTATATGACCACCGACCCAACCCTTCTACATACATGGGAAAGGATAACCTTATATGACCACCGACCCAACCCTTCTACATACACGGGAAAGGATAACCTTATATGACCACCGACCCAACCCTTCTACATACACGGGAAAGGATAACCTTATAAGACCACCGACCCAACCCTTCTACATACACGGGAAAGGATAACCTTATAAGACCACCGACCAAACCCTTCTACATACACGGGAAAGGATAACCTTATATGACCACTGACCCAACCCTTCTACATACACGGGAAAGGATAACCTTATATGACCACTGACCCAACCCTTCTACATACACGAGAAAGGATAACCTTATATGACCACTGACCCAACCCTTCTACATACACGGGAAAGGATAACCTTATATGACCACCGACCCAACCCTTCTACATACACGGGAAAGGATAACCTTATATGACCACTGACCCAACCCTTCTACATACACGGGAAAGGATAACCTTATATGACCACCAACCCAACCCTTCTACATACACGGGAAAGGATAACCTTATATGACTACCGACCCAACCCTTCTACATACACGGGAAAGGATAACCTTATATGACCTCTGACCCAACCCTTCTACATACACGGGAAATGATAACCTTATATGACCACCGACCCAACCCTTCTACATACACGGGAAATGATAACCTTATATGACCACTGACCCAACCCTTCTACATACACAGGCAAGGATAACCTTATATGACCACAGACCCAACCCTTCTACATACATGGGAAAGGATAACCTTATATGACCACAGACCCAACCCTTCTACATACATGGGAAAGGATAACCTTATATGACCACCGACCCAACCCTTCTACATACACAGGAAAGGATAACCTTATATGACCACCGACGCAACCCTTCTACATACACGGGAAAGGATAACCTTATATGACCACCGACCCAACCCTTCTACATACACGGGAAAGGATAACCTTATATGACCTCTGACCCAACCCTTCTACATACACGGGAAAGGATAACCTTATATGACCACTGACCCAACCCTTCTACATACACGGGAAAGGATAACCTTATATGACCACCGACCTAACCCTTCTACATACACGGGAAAGGATAACCTTATATGACCTCCGACCATTTTCCTTCTTTTTTCTCTTCATCCTTCTTTTCTCCATTTTTTAATAAATATTTATTTCTATTGTGGCTTCTTTGAATTTAGTGAGGGAACTCAATATCATATTATAGATAATATAGAACATTCAGACCGAGAACATGCCCGATATAGAGACATATTCTCAACTCAAGTGGTCCATGCCATATATTTATAATATTGCAGTCAGAAATACACTAATGAATAAGCAATAACCAGCAGCTTTGCAGCATGTGTGTGTCTCTAACAAGTACATACCTACAGGATATTAAAAAGAATAGATAGCAAGCTCTTCTTTCATAATCAACAAATGCATATAGCCTGGTATTTACTTTCATAGACAGAAAACAGACCTGTTATTTATATGCATATCATGTAGAACAGCAATATATTAGTAAATGCCTATGCTATTCAATTCATATTTTAATACTTGTCATATTTTAAAAAAACATGATATATATATATATATATATATATATATATACTATAAAAGTGATTAATATGAGATATAGCTGACAATGGCTTTAGCATTTCTGATGATATATAATATATATTCAGTATTATAAGTAAAAGTACATTGCATGCCTATTTGTAATCCAAGGTTCAAAGCTGATCAATTTACACATACAAGACAATCTCTTTAGCCTTGGTCATATGATGGGAGTTACTGTCTCTCTACACAACCATTCATTTTCAGTGAGGATGTTCAATATTAGTATAACTTGCCTTTAATAAAAGCATACTTATAATTCAGCAGTTCTTTTTTATGTATATTTAACAATATCATAAGCAAGTCTATGAGATTTCTTCTTGCTCATTGCTGCTTAATGACTGTGCTACTCAACCAATTTAATATTTGCAGAGTATCTTAATAATTAAACAGCAACTCCTTTTTACCTTTAAAATGCCTAATAACAAATAGCTACATTCATGAACCATAATTGACTTACTGTCCTTAAGGTTGAGTACACGAGCTACAATGTGTTTACAAATATGTTATATAGTTCCAGTCAAGGACTTAAATATATTACATTTTCATAAAATTAAGTTAAATTATAGTAATTTACTTGGGTGATGTTATCAGAAAAGATTGTAGTAACGTCTGTATGTGTTAACTATTCATACAGTTTCTTCCAAGTGATATACTTCTTTTTAAGCCTTGTGTGCTGTTTATGTGTACAATTCAAAATAAAAAACAAATGTTACAATATAATAAAACATCATGCATGTGTTGATACCTTCTAAATTTGTTAGGTACTTCAGTGCACTTTTAATATTTGTTAAACTGTAAAAGCACTTTGCCATCTCATAAATAGGGTGCTTGTCACTTTAAGTAGCTTAAGAGCTTAAACCACACCCATACTGCCTTGTTTCAGTGCTGACATCACTCAGACTGTTTACTTTCATTTTGTGCTGTTCGTACATTTGTAGAGGATTTAACACACACTAATGTATTCTAACTGAAGTACCTCCACTCTAGGGATGGTAAAATAAGAGTTCCCAGCTCGTGACCATGGCGGGAAGCCAAAAATAAAGTGAAGCTTTTAGAGCTTTTTAAACTGAACACGAGCTCATTAAACTGCTATTAGTTTTCTTAACATTAAGGGCAGATATACAAGCCAAACAGTTGTTTGTTAGTCAAAAAGGCACTTGTAGCATCAAAGAATAGATAACTACTTTTCAAGGCACTTTTTGACAGTTATTACTATCAGCTTTTATATATTATTATGTGAATTAAATGCAACAGTTTACATATTTCATGCAGTTTAGTGTAAATAATATAAAAAGAATCATGTTAATTTAAGCACACCACATTAATATGTCAGGGTAAATGCATCATATTCTATACTAGCAGTAAAAGGCAGGTAATTTATAAATGAATTATTTAAATATCATTTAGAGTTAGAGAAATCATGACTGTAAGTATTTACACTGTAATAAAGAAAGATATGTTACCTTGCTTTCTTTAGGGTTGTTTCCTTTAGTTATAAAATGTCCTGTTTATCCTGTATTTATATTGCTTCAAAGACTGACAGATATGTAAAGCATGAATGTGTTTAAAGAACTTTTTTACCTTACAGAGCAAATAGAAAACAATAATGTTTGTGCTTTTCATGTGTCTCTGAGTTTCTTCTTCTTCTTGTCAGCAGTGCTCCAATCATTTTCTTCTGCATGTCTCTTTACCCCAAAGGAGCTCCAATCCATTTCTTCCACTTTATCCAAGGTTTTATTAGCTGAAAGATAAGAGACTGTTGCTTGTAGAGTGTCTAAAGTTTTAGGACTTTCAGTAAAAAATAGTTTTATTCTTGCAGGGAACAGCAGGTGCACTTTAAGTTGCCTTTTTTTCAATTCCTTTATTAGAGGGAGACATTCTTTTCTTGCAGTTATAACTCCAGCAGAATAATCATTATCAAATCTGATTATGTTGTCTTTGTATTTAACTGGAGAATATGACCATGCTGTCTTTAAATTAAGTTCCTTGTCCTGTGATGAAAAAAACTTTACTATTATTGATCTCGGGTGATTTTTTTGATTTGATGGTTGATGAAGCAGCTCTTAAGGATCTATGGGCTCTTGCAATTCCATAAGAAAGAGCTTCAGGCAATTTTAAAACTTCTGGTAACCAGATAGTAAGGAAAGTCACCATGTTATCTCCCTCTGTTTTCTCTGGTAGCCCATAGATGCAAAGGTTATTTCGTCTGGACCTGTTCTCTAGATCCTCTATTTTATTTTGTAATGAAGCACTTTGTTTTAATAAAAAATGAAGCTGAAGATCTTGTTCTGAGAGTCTGCCCTCAGTATCATTTAGGGATCTCTCTATGTCAGCTATTTGAGACTTCTGTTGTGTCATTATTTCTTGTAGTTGCTGTATTTGTTTTGTAGATCTCTCTTCAAAAGTGTCCAGTTTGGTATTCATTTTGTCAAATTTCACTGATAAGTCTTGTATAGCATTTAATAAAGACTATCTCCTTTCTCATAGTCTGGTCCTGTGTGGTATGCTTAGAAAAGCTCATTTTCAGTAGATTCAGATACCTTCCTTCTTGTTTTTTGACAGGAAAAATAATGATTAAAGCCAACTTTTTTGCAATGTAGACTTCTAGTGATATTACTAGAAGTAATTCAGCAAAATAAGTTTGTCTACAATATCTAGTTTTTTAAATTTCCTATCAGAAATATCTTTTGAGTGCAGAGCTGAGAAAAGATGCTGCCAACCAGTCTACATCCTAGCCATGCCCCCCGAACTTGGTTTTGTGCCTCTGCCCACTGGTTTGGAGGAAGGTCTGGGAACCCTTTTGGGGTTGGCAGTGTGTGAAAGTAAAATTTGTACCCCTGGGATACACTATTGAGGACCCATCAGTCTTTGGTGATGGAGGTCCAGTTTTTTGCATGGTGGGAAAGTTTTCCTCCAAGGGGCATGAGCAATTGGGCAGAGGTGAGGAGTGGAAATGTGAAGTCAATGTGAATTCTTTCCGAAAGAGGGGTGGCTTAGCACTCCCTGTTTTAGAAGTGGAGGTACTGCATTGCTTAGATCTCTGCATACCCTGAGACTGTAATCTGGGTGGTCTGTTTCCCCTAGGTCTAGTTTGAGATGGCCTTGAGGGGGCTGGAAAGGGTCAATGTTTCGAGGGGCAATGCCTACTGAATCTTGGAGGCTGCACTTGCAAAAAAATTTTTGACTGTCTGCATAGACTTAGCTTTTTCTTCCATCTTTTTAGTACCTCTTCTGCTTTGGTGCCAAACAGATTGTCCTTTTTCAAAGGAGCGTCCAGTGATTTTTATTTGACATGGTCTGGCAAGGTTTGCTCCTTGAGCCAAGCATGCCTTATAAGTACAGAACCTTTGACTGCTGCCCTGCAAGATGCTTCTAGGGCATCAGACCCACATTGCAAGGTATGCTTGCTGACTTGGCTTGCAGAATGCATAAGCTCCTGTAATTCTTTATTTTCTGCACAGTCAGGAAAAGTAGATATTTTTGCGTAATAAGTTCCATAATATGTTGCTGGTATTTCAGCATGTGGAACTGGCAATTCAATGCCCTAATGGCGAGAGTTGCAGAGGTGTATACTTTTTTACCCCATATGTCTAAAGCTAGGGAATCCCTGTCTGAAGCAGTGGGATTCTTGGTAGTAGTTGCTTTTATGCCCTTAGGCCCTTGGGAGATGACCTCTGGGTCAGCAGTTGGATTTTTGAAAAGAAATTTGTGTGAGTCAGGGACTCTGTAGTACCTGTCAGGTTTCCTTGGAGCAGGGGGTAAAGTATCAGGAGTTAGACTGGATTCCATAAAGACATCATCCACAACATTCAGAACAGGAGGGATAGCTAAGGGCCTATGCTGTGGCAAATTTAAAAATTCCCTGAGTCTCATTTTGGACTGAGGATAATCCTGGCATTCCCAGTGGAAATGCTCTCTTAAAGTATGTAGGATTTCACCAAAAGAAAAATCCTCTGGAGGGGAGGCTGAAGGAAAGGATTCCTCTGCATCTAAATCCTCATAGACAGATAAGGGCATGTCTTCATATTCAGTTGTCAGACTCTTGCTCATATACAGCTACTGGGGATAAGTCTCTTTCTTTTAGCAGGGGAAGGCTGGCTTCCCCTAATCAGCATGATCAGGTCTTCTGCCATTTTAAGCATTTGAGATTGAGGCAAGGAAGCAGGTGCTTGAGTTTGGGTCGTCGTTTTTTTAGATGTAGCTCATACTCTTGGCCTTAGAAACTCAGTAGTTTTAGACAGAACTGAAGACACGAAAGAAGTTTTCGGCATGTGTTGAATATCGGTAATGTGAAGAACTTCCTCAGAAGCCAGTGCCTGCACAGCAGCTCCGGACCCATCCAAGGTAGAGACATCCACAGGTTCCATAGTCAAAGAAGAGTCTCACAATATACCGGACTCCGAAAGGGTCTCAGTAGCGGCCTGCAAATCCATCAAAGTGGGCATCAGGGGCTGTGAAAGTGCCTCACTGAGTACAGGTGAACTGGCGACTAGCTTAACAGAAGCGTCGTTGGCAGTTTTAGACCTGTGTGGTCTGTGTCTGTCTTTATCCTTATATTTTTTGGGAGATCGGTAGATGGATGGCTTACCGAAGCCATTTCGGAATACAGAGATCGAGAGCGAAAGTATTTAGCGACAATAAGAGCATGACGATGAATAGTTTGGGCATTAAACAAAGCACAAAACTGACAGCGAGGTACATTGTGGTCTGGGCCTAAACAGGTGATGCAGTAAGAATGGAAATCTCGGTGCAGTATTTGCTTTCCACAGGCGAGAATTGTTAACTTTTTCTGCCATCGGTTAAAACAATAAAAAAGGATCCCCAACAGGGTACTTAGCTTTAGAAGACTTCAGGATGATTCAATTTGGAAACGAAAACTCAGGTAGCGGCCAACTGGCACTCATGCAAACTGCTTCTGCTTCGGGCTCCTCAGCAAGAAAGACTGATGTAATGGTGTTGGCTGCCTGTTTTATACCCCTGATGAACTGACATCAGTCCTGAAGCGACAGCAACTGACACAGAAATACTAAGTCTCTGGTGTTCGGACCAACTGAGGGCTACCTGCAGGCAGATAACCCAAGTGTGATGACTGCAACAGTGAAACACGAAGAACATAGGGGTCTGGACTGGTATACCTGGAAAGAGGTTGACAGAGCAGTGCAGCAGCAAACAAAATGCTGGATTATATTTTCAGGACTGTATTCCAAATGTAAAGAGGCAATGCTTACGTTTTATGTGCCTTGGTTTGCCCACAACTTCAGAAGTCTCTGCATATAATGAAAAGGATAACTGCTGCTGGAAGGAATCCAGATGAAAGCTGTCATAAGGATCCATGGGATGGAGTGAAAGGAACATGACTGGAGGTTACAGAACCTGAGATGAGAAGAGATAGGTGGCCATGATATTAGTGTACATGTTCATAACATGGATCTGTGAAAGTATCATTCTGAACATAAATGACCCATTGGGGGGCAGAGGTAGCAGACTGAAGTGACTATCTACTCCCTGGATTTCTGAAAGTATTTTTTCACAGAGAGGGTTATGAACTAATGGAATGAACTACTGGAGTGAGTAGTGGGAAGAGAAATTACAGAGATGTTCGTGAGGGCATGAAAAAGCTGGGAAAATGGGAAGGGAGGAGATGGCAATGGAGGAGCAATAGAAAGTTAAACGCATTTAAAAATACACATTCGGTCGGCTTATTGTCTTCTTCCACAATTAAGCAAATGCAATGTAATATTAAAGAAGGCGGAGGTAAGCATGCATCTGCAGGTGATTTTGGTCCCTGTACTCCTACACCATACTAAAACTGACCTAACATTTTTCTGTCTCCTGGATGTACTTATACACCCCTACTGTTTAATGCCACCTGGATTATGCCAAGTCAATCCAGCAAAATTTAAACTTCATAAAAATACAGATCATTCACAAATAGCTCAGAGCCACGAGTTAAGTACTGTATGCCACCTTGAAAACATACAGTAAGTCGGTAGGAAAAAGGTAAAACAGAGAGGGTGTACCCTGGAAATAAAGTCGTGCTTTTCCATGCGATTAAAGGTGAATAACGATTAAGTCTGGATGATAAATATATAATGACGTAAATGAATGTGTGTGTGTGTGTGTGTGTGTGTGTGTGTGTGTGTGTGTGTGTGTGTGTGTGTGTGTGGTTTCAGAATAAAAACAAAACTAGATGAGTGTGTGCAGCTTTCTGCTTTATATTTTCTGTTTTAAACTTCATTCTGCACTGCACTTCATTGGTGGAGCAGATAAACTGCTGAAGATGGGTCTGTATTGGGAGAATATAACCCATTTAAGGAAAAAGAGGTTAGTTAATTTACTGTATGGAAAAATAAGTAAACAGAGGATTGTTCAGGGTTGTCGATGCTGTATAAACTATGTTGTCCTTTATCTCAGTTCATTTCAACATTGCTATTCGGTAGGATACTTCTTTGCCTGTCATATTGGCATCGGAGTTCTGGTTCAAATTTTTGTATCTGCAGAGCTCAGAATTTGATTCTTCATTTACAAAAAATGTCATTTTAACCAAAGCTTTACTACTTAACAGGTAACACCAACTCAACAAAACTCTGAACCAGATAAAAACACAAACTTGACAGAATAGACAAGGAAGTGTCACACCTAATATAAATACTCAAACAAACTCAGATAACAGGCAACACTGTTTGGCACAAGAAAGAAAGAAAGAAGTTTGAAAGGAAAACAAATATAAACCAGAATGCTGTGCATGCTTATCTAGCTTTGTTTTTATTCTTTTAGGCACGCCTTCCATAATCCGAGGGGAGAGAGAGCTTAGCAGCTGATGACCACATTCTGGGTTGGACCACTGAAGTCATGTGCTTGTTTTTTAAGGAAACCGAGGATGGGCAGTGGCAAACCTGGACAAGGAGTACTTGTACACTGATTTATTTGGCATGGAAAATGAGAACCCTGGAAAAGGAGTACCTAAATCCTGATTTATATGGGTTTGAAGGTGTTAAACCTGGACAAAGACTGCCTGTATATTGACTTATATGGCATGGAAGGTGGTAACTCTGAACAAAAAGTTCTTGTGATCTGATTTATATGGTAAGAAAAGTGAAAGTAACGGATGAAGCCTGGACAGGAGTTTTCACATATTAATATATATGGGATAGGAGGTGGGGACCTTGATCAAGAAATACTCATATGTTGTTTTATATGGGATAGGAAATACTTACATGTTGAGTTATGTGGGATGAGAGGTGGGAACTCTGGACAATGCACAGTCATGTACTAATTTATGTGAGATGGAAAATGGGGACCCTGGACAATAAGTACCCGTATATTCATTTGAATATAGGAAACTCTGTGTAATATTCAAGAAAATAAAAATATCGAGTGAAACTGCTCAAAATACAAATAGTAATAATAATAACAATGAAAACAAATAAAACACTATTTTTTTGCAGGGGCAGCTGCTGGTGTCTATGATGTACATTTTCAGATGGCATCAATCTAAGACTGAAAGTGCTTTTATGACAAAACAGCCCTTTATGCAACTGTTTCATTATCATATCCACTGCAGTGAGATGAAAACAACAGTTCGTTAGTGAATAACCTCACATGTGGTTAACCTGTGGATATATCCCAAGTTTTTCCATCCTCACTCATTAGAACCACACTGAACTTAGGAGGTTCGATCTCACACAATCTCCGCTAATCCCAAAGTCATTTAAAAAACGTCATACCATTTTGTAAAGCATGCCCAAGAACGTACGGCTAGACATGTTACACATTCATGACTAAAGCATTGCGTCAAACTATTACTCTTATTTTGTATGTATCTGCCATGTTTTGCATCACTTGTTTAAATGCTGCTAATGCTGTCTTATTTTTAATAGCTATGCTCTATCAGTGATATTGTGAACTTCAGCTGAACCTTTTGTTGCACCTTTTTTTCTGATATACATCACCAGAATATAATGCAGGGGCAGTGATTCTTGGCACCAGCATTTCAGACGCAGTTCGGACACAAACAAGTGAGGCAAGTCTCTTCCCTAGTGATATGCATAAGGGTGTAACTGTAGATATGAAGAGACAGAGAACATGCAGTCCACTGCCAAGTGATCTAAACCAGCTGCTGAAAGGGCTTCTCAAATGATGCCTGTGACCCAATGCCAACACGTGCAATACTTAACACTCGGAATCAAGGAAAATGGAAGAATTGCTAAGGGATGGGAGAGGTTCAAGTTTGTAAGATGAGTCAGAGGAAGTAAATGCATGCTAATAGGAACTATTAGTCTGGTACAAAAACATAAGGATGTTGTGGCCAGAGCTGATCTGACCGATGTTACCACTGCTGGAGAGAAAGCAGACCACTGCAGTGACATCACCGTCATTGTGTCATACATTCATGCAGTTATGATGGTCATTTCTGAAGACAGCTGTTGTTTTTCAGGAAAGGAGGGATCAGGAGGGGGCACAAATTTGATCTGATATTTTCAAAACTTGAACATGTATATTTTCTGAAAGAGCAATGCTCAAAAAATTATATAAACACACATGACTTATGTGAAATGCTCTGAGTTTTCAAATATGAAACAGTAAAGATTGAGGTCTCACGATGAAAATGGTCACACATTTAAAAGAACTTGTAAGACACCAGGCTTGCTAAATCAGACTGTAAAGTTGCTTGACCCTATAAGATCTGGACGACACAGCAAAATATCAGCTAATAAATGAAATTCTGACAAGGTCAAAAATATACATTCTGGTGTTTCTGCAGGGAATTCAG
>NC_056748.1:152867876-152982876 GCF_019279795.1 Protopterus annectens | reverse complement strand
TATATATATGTGTGTGTGTGTGTGTGTGTATGGGTCTACTTTGTTTCACTGAAAGCTCATTTCACTGAATTTGAATTCACCTTGACCAAATTGCTGAAAGTTCATAGTTTTATATTATATTTCACTGAAAGCTACAAAACAATACATTTTAAACAATAGACATGTATACTTACAAATTACTAACTCTTTCCAGAAAATAATATATACCCAAACTAAGTGAGGGACCCCATCACACCACCCTTAACTATATAAACTAATTCCAGGATCGCACTACAGCGGGGAAAAGGGCATATGCCTTTAACTTGCCTTACAGCACTCTACACAGTACCAGTACTTCACTTCAATGAAATGTAATTCAGTGAAATGAGTTTTCAGTAATTTGAGCTTTCAGCGATTCTTTCAGGGTGAATGAGCTTTCGATGAAACAAAGTAGACCCATGTATATATATATATATTTGCTTCACATCACCTGAAACCCATTTGACTGACTTTCATTTTACTGAGACCAAATCACCTAACTTGCCAAAATACTGAAAACTCATTTCACCGAAAGCTTACAATGCTAAATTTCAAAAGACTAAACCTTAAACCATAGACAAACATCAACACTAATAACTACCTCTTTCCAGAACTTAAAAACTACTTACTTACCTTCTGAAACCAGACAATATAAAACCAAACTAAGTGGGCGGGTATGCCCCCCACACACCCCAATGTGTGGGGGGGTCTGCCCCCCCACACCCCCTAACTATATATACTACTATATATACTAACTCCAAGATCGCACTACAGTGGGGAAAAGGGCATATAACCTTTCGTTGCCTTACAGTACTCTACACGCTGCCACTAATGCTGGGAACACACAACACATCCGTCATATTACTTTAGATACTTCCCATAAAAATGTAGAGAGACATACCCACATTTAGAAACACTACAACACTACTTTCTACATGGCTATCGGTATTCTGACAGTCAGCACTGTAAGTTACAGAAATTCTATTTATCACAAACAAGTCACAGGTGAATGGAAACCCACATCATGTCTATGGCTTACAATTCAGTGAAATGAGATTCCGTCAAATAAGTTTTCAGTATTTTGAAAATTAGGTGATTTGGTCTTGGTGAAATGAAAGTCAGTCAAATGGGTTTTAGGTGATTTGAAGTAGACCCATATATATATATATATATATATATATATATATATATATATATATATATATATATATATATATATATATATTGCTTGGTAACGAATGCACAATCATTCATAACTCAGCAAATCATACTACTTTCAAGTCCAGATAAAAAATAACCAAAAACCTACATATCTGAAACCTTGTTACATTGCATAACAACTCTGAAAGGGAAAATATCTCCTTCCTGCACTGTACATAATCATGAGCTGTAATATCCTGATGAAGCACAGAACTTTTAAACAATTCTTTTTTTTTGGGTGACACCTCCTAGTATCCCCCAAGTCTGTGCTTCTCTAAATATACTAACTCTGGGATCATACAACAGTAGAGAAAAGAGCAAGCAGCCATCCAGCTTCCAAAGGTTCAGAGCACCTTCTTCCTCCCAAACTGTCAAGCAGCTTGACCTGAGCTGAGTAAAAGACAAGTTTGGGCATGAAGCCCTTCAGTGCTTTCCTGCTGCCAAAGGGTATGCTCCTCTGAGGCTTGCAAGGAGCGACGGTCAGCTTGTGCCTTCTTTTGCTGGGCAGATAAGTTCCCTTTGAGGAGAAAACATTCCATTTTCTTATTTTTTACTGATGTTTTATTATTTTCATCTTCATAGGTTTATAGGTTCATACTAGGCTATCTGCCCTGGGGCAATTACAAGCCTAGCCTGATTTTGTTTGGCTTACACCACCCCTTGATTTGAGTATACTGTGCCCTTTTTAAGGTTTAGTTTACTGTGCCTCTGTCTAATAGTGACACGGAAGTAATCCCCGGGACAAACCTATGATCCCCGATCCACTCATCAAGATTCTTCTTGAAGAGATTCAGTGAGGTGCTCTGCCTAACATGAATTGGAATTCTATTCCAGAGTGAAGGGAGCCTCTGGGTTATGAATCTGTCCCTCCAGCAAGTTCTATTTATTTCTGTGCTGAGGTTCAAGTCCCTCGAGCGTGTGGCTCTAAGGGATTTAGATTTACTGAGGTGGAGCATGTCCATTAATTTTGGATTGGACATAGCTTTATATGTCAGGCATAGATCACCTCGAAGTAGGTGGTATGCAACTGAGTAGAGCTGGAGTTTTTTTAACCGAGCAGCATATAGCATCTGCTTGAGTCCCTTGATCCTCTTGGTGAGGTACTTTTGGGGTCTTTCTAATTGCTGCAGGTGTCGGGTAAGGTACATCCCAAAAGGGGCATTATATTCTATGATAGGCCTGATGAGGGATGAATAAAGGGGCACGATTACCTCTCTTGATCTAGATGTGAATCCTTTCATGATGAGGTGGGCTATGTAGAAGGTCTTTCTAACCACTTTCGCAATGTGGTTGTCAAAGGAGAGATTGCTATCAACTTGGGTCCCCAGATCCCTAATTACGTTCTCTGTACTTAATGGGTTACCGCCTATGTGGTAATTTGTGGGCACATTGTTTTTGCCAAAGGGTATGACTATATACTTTTTGGCATTTAGCTTTAGACCATGGCTCTGGCACCAGTTATCCATCTCTGTGAGAGCTTTTTGAAGGATGTTTGTGTCAGCTGGAGAGTCGATTATGGTGCCCAGTTTGCAGTCATCTGCGAACTTAGTGAGCCATAGTCCTCCCATGTTGGCCTGTACCTCAGAAAAGTATATACCGAACAAGAGCGGTCCCAGGACAGAACCTTGTGGGATGCCACTTGTGACCAGTTTCGAGTCTGACATGGCTCCAGCAACTCTCACTCTGTGGGTTCTGTCTTTGAGCCAGTTTGCGACCCATCTTGTGACATAGGGGTTTATATTTAAGCTGGATAGCTTATCTATGATGCCCGAGTGTGGTATTGTGTCAAATGCCTTTGCTAGGTCCAGATAGGCTGTGTGGACTACCTTCCCTTCATCTATGGCTTTGGTGACTGTTTCAAAGAAGTCGACCGGGTTCAAAAGGCAGGATCTGCCCTTGACGAAGCCGAATTGGGTAGGATCTAGTGTCTGTAGGTCCCTAATGTCTTTGTTTATGAGCTCCATGATGATCCTCTCCATAGCCTTATAGACTAGGCTAGTCAGGCTTATGGGGCGATAGTTTCCAGGGTCCGTAGAGGCTCCACCTTTGTGGAGTGGGACCACTATTGCTGTATGCCATTCTGTGGGCACATATCCTGTAGTGAGGCTGAGATTGTACAGCTGTTTTATTTGAGGGGTTAGTTCTTCTTGGAGTTCATGTAGGATGCAACCCGGGATGCCATCTGGTCCCATGGAAGCAGTGTTTTTTGCTTTGGAGAGGGCAGCCTTCACCTGAGCATCAGAGATGTTTGGGAGGCAGCCCTCCGCCGGGATAGATACTTGCTCTTTGGGGGGGGGAGGGGGTGGAGAAGTTTGCACTGAACCTGTCTGCCAGGATATTGCCGATGTCTGTGGGTTCAGTGTATTTTTTGTCGTTTAGAATCAACTCAGAACAAGTCTGGGAGTTGCATCCCAGGTTCCTAACATAACTGAAAAAAGCCTTATGATTGTCTTTAGTGTCCTGTGCAATTTTTCTCTCGAAGCTGGCCTTGGAGGATTTTATGAGGGATGGTAATTTTTTGCTAGTGCTGTTATTTTACTCATGTTTTAATGGCTTGTCTCCAGAATGTAATGCACTATTAAATGGAGCACTCACTTTTCTGTCAGTTTAAAAGTAGTCTTAACTAACTGATAAAAATTTTCTGTTAAGAAATTGTGTTTATTTTTCTACTGTGGGGCTGTCATAGCATTTGAAAGTGTTTTTTACTGTGTTTTTTTCTGTCAAAAAAAGTAACTTTTGTGGACTGGCAGTTTTAATGGCATTTGTTGCTTGCCTTACTCACAAATTACTCACAACATATATTCAGGAACAACATTTGCTTCAGATTGTAAAAAAACTACCAGGGGACGGAACATGCTAGGCATTGTTTGTGTTCCTAAAGAAATTACTGTTTCTTCAAGTCAAGTTTTACTACCTTTGATGTGCAGTGATCATGGGGTTATAAAGGTTAATTTGTTGCTAGACAATTCTAACAAACTGAAATCTAAACCAATGCACAGAAGGTTAAGTGCAGATTATATGGAAGCAAAATAGCTGCTAAGTAAAACTAACTAGAGTGCGGTGTTTAGTGAAAAAACTGCAGATGGAATATGCAAAATTTTGAAAGAGAAATTGTGCGAGTGCAAAAAAAAAATCAAAAAATGTTTAAAATCAAATGTGAAGGCTGCCAGCCTAACTAGACAGAATTTTATAGATAATTCTGTCATTTGTAAATATTAATGTATACCACAGGCTTGTTGCACTTCCACGATGGTGCAGCGGTAGCGTTGTTGCCTCACAGCAAGAGATTCTCCCGTTCGATTCTCGGCTTGGGTTGGGAATGCCTTCTGTGTGGAGTCTGCATGTCCTCCCCACGGTCAAGTGGGAGTTCGAAAGACATGCGTTGAATGGGTGTGCCTTTGTTGAAGGTTGGGCGTCCGGCTGGCAACTCGACACCATAAAAACCAACTGTCAATCATTAGCGGACCGGAGTTCCACTGTGGCGACCCCTAACCAGGAAAAGCCGAAAGATAAACAACAACCACAGGCTTGTTGTCTTAATTGGTAAAAATAGTGTTGCATGTGGAACAACAGTGCACTCTACTGACCAAGTAAAGCATGTTGTGACCCTTTGACATAAACACGTCTCCAGCCGGTCTAGATGAAGGAATTATTGCTATTGTTTTAAGGCCACAGTTAATGGCCAGAATTTGCATGCATAAATGTCCTTTATTGCTCTGGTTTCTGCCCAGAGGTGAAGAACATAAATGTAGTTTCTGTTAGCCTGGGAACCCAGGGAAGTGTGAAGAATGATGTAATGTAACCCAGGGAAGTGTGAAGAATGATGTAATGTGAACCAGGAAAGTGATTTTAAAAGCAGAGAGAATCAGAGCGCATTAAGCATTTTTGTCTTGACTATCCAACTCATCGGCACTGCTTTGCTCTATATGTAAGTTTATCTTAGACTTGTGTTTTCTCTTAGAAATAGCTAGAAACTAGGAAGATGAGATGAAGTGTTTTTCTGTGCAGTAAAACGTATTGTCTTGTGTTTTTAATTATTTCTTAAATATTTTAAACCCTTTTAACTGTGGCTGTTTTGTGTATATATAATTAAAGCTCTAGAGTACATTGCATGTATATAGTGATCCTGTACCAAGTCACTCTGATAAGCCTTGACTGTTTAGTCACAATTACTAATTGGATAATAATATTGCACAGTAGTAATTGGACACTCTTTTAAGGGCCTTTGAGTAGCTGATAAACATTAGCTGGATGTTGCAAGTGATTGCTACTGTATAGTCTGGGTAAAAGGGGCACAGATGGAGAATCTGTGCCAACCTTCCCCAGGAGTGTCTGTGTGGTTGTATAACCTCTTCTCAAAGTGTGTGCATGTGTGTGTGTCAGCTACATGGGCAGGGATACGAAGCACTGGTTAGACAGAGAGGGTGCTGGAGGTTTTAGCTTGCCCACTAGGCTGCGATCTGGACCATATAGCTGCGCCGGTGGGGAGTCTTATTGGGGACCTGGAGAGCAAGGGAGCGACCAGCCCCAGACTGACTGTGATCTCTATGTGCTCTTAAGGGAAATTGCACTTTACTGTATGTATTTGTTATCTTTTCCTCCTATATGAGATGCCCCTCACTGGTGTCAGTGGTGAGGATTGAGGCTCCTTGATTGCTGGGCCAGGGCATGGGTGTCACATATTAATTGTTTGGCAGTGGTGTGATATCCACATCACATATTAATTGGTGGCAAATACTAATTGGCTTGTAGTGGTGTGGGTATAGTGAATTCCTGTAGCTTATATTAATTAAGCATATTAATTGTTTGGCAGTGGTGTGATATCCACATCACATATTAATTGGTGGCAAATACTAATTGGATTGTAGTGGTGTGGGTATAGTCAATTCCTGTAGCTTGTGTACAGTGAGCTCTGAAGGTGTTTTGTACTTACAACTGCCATGCAGTACATACTCAGAGTTCAGATCACAATTGTGTTATTTCTTTTGTTAGTTTAGTTAGTCAGGGTGAGCAGGCAGCATGTCAGCAGAGGAGTATGGAAAGCTGACAAGGAGCCAGCTGGCAGAGGTGTGCCAGCCTAGGGGACTGGTGCATGGAAACCTGACTAAGGCAGACCTGATTGCAGCCTTGGTTACAGCTGCATCAGAAAACAGCAACCAGGAGGACAATCAAACTGGCAGTGGAGATATAATGCCCTCTGAGAATGGACAGCTCAACCTTTCTGCAGAGGACTTAAAAATTCATCTGGAGCTAAAGAGACTTCAGTTGGAGGCCAGGCATGTGGAAATAGAAGCAAATGAGAGACTGAGGCATCTAGAGAGTGAGGACAATGAGAAACTGCGACATTTGCAGGCTGAGGAAAATGAGAAACTGCTATGCCTGGAAACTGAGGAAGAGGCAGCATGACAAGGAAATGCTAACTCTTCGCCAGTGTCATGGAGGTAATGGGGAAGGGAGTACCTGGACCCCAGAAGCACTACAGGTCAGTAAATGTCTTCCACAGTTTAAAAAGGGGGATAGTTTTGATAATTTCATTCATATGTTTGAGAGGGTATGCCAACAATATGGTGTTGACCAAAGGCTCTGGGTATGGTTCCTGACCCCCTTACTCCACGGTAAAGCTGTAACTGTTTTGCCAAAAATGTGATTATACTGCTGTTAAAAATCAGTTGTTAGAATTGTTTAAGCTAATACCGGAAACGTATAGGAAAAAGTTTCATGAGCATAGACGCAAGGCAGATGAAGTGTGTGTGTGTGAATATGTTGTTGAACTGGGCACTTATTTCCATAGGTGGGTGAGTGGATGTCAGGTCACCACGTTTGAAGGGCTGGCAGACCTTTTGGTGAGGGAACAAGCCCTTAGCATGTTGCCTGAGGACATGAGGATCTGGTTAGCTGAAAGACAATGTGCTACTCTAGATGAGTTGGGGAGGAAGGGAGACCTATATCTGGCAAGCAGAGAAGCCCTGCACAGGAACAGGACCCCCAGTACTGGTCATGGGTCTAAAGGAATCTATGGTGGGTAGCACAGACTGCCCCAACAGAATCTGCCAGTAGCAGGGGAAGCCACTAGTCCAGGTACAGGTCTAGGAGCTAGGGTTAAATGTTTTGAATGCAACCAGTGGGGCCATGTGGCATACAGGTATCCACGGAGGCAAGGTGGGGAACAAAAGGTGAGGGTGCCAGTAAGTGGAAAAGACAAAATGCCAATAGTAGATTTTCTTGAGACAACAGGGGTACTGAACTACCATCGTGCAGATGTTCTGATAGGGAAGAATTTGGATGAGGCAGTACCATGTGCTTATGCAGTTACACGCAGTCAGGCTAGGAGACAAGCATGTGGGTCTGGTAACCTGTGGGAGACCCAGACAGACTGCATACTTGCAGCCAGGACTGGTGAGGTGGTTACTTCAGGGAGGGAGCTACTCGATAGCAGTGAGACTGAAGGTGAGCCAAAGCTGCTTGTGGGTACTGATGGTCCCTTGGACAGAATGACTGAAAAGGTAGAGGTGAGTAGTAGTACTCAGGCTGACAGTGAGGCACCACTGTCAGAGGATGCCAGACTTCCTGTGGAATGGGAGCTGGGAAGGGTTACAATGAGAGAGCTGAGACAGGCTCAGCTCTCAGACCCTACATTGCAAGGCCTGAGGCAGGTAGCTAGGGAGGCACCTGATTCTCAAGGAAAGGGGAATCTGTATACTGGGACAAAGGGTTACTGTACAGAGAGTGGACCCCTGAAGGAGGTCTGGAAGGGGTTCCTATTACGTTACCGAATTGCTGAAACTTTGAACCTGAAAACATCAAACAGAAATGTTTGAAGTTTCAGCAATTCAAATTAAATACAAAAAAAAACAAAAACAAAATCTGCTCAATAACTGTTGTAAGCATGGGGGGGGGGGGGCAAGCCATAGCCCATGATATTCCCTTTGCAGGTCACATGAGCATAAAATGTACAAAGAGGTGTATTATGCAGAACTTCTATTGGCCTGGAATTTCCAGAGATGTAACAGGGTACTGCAGGACCTGTGAGCACTGCCAAAAGGTAGGCAAGGCAGGAGACAAGGTGAGAGCTCCTTTGATGCCTTTGCCTGTGATTGAAGAGCCATTTCAGTGGGTAGCTATAGATATTGTGGGTCCTCTGAGTACCCCAAGGTCCACAGGGAAAAAGTATATCCTAGTGGATTATGCTACATGATACCCTGAGGTGGTGGCTTTGTCCTCCATTGAGACAGAGAAGGTGGCAAATGCTGTGTTAGAGATTTTCAGCAGGGTAGGTTTCCCAAACAAATACTTACTGACAGAGGTGCCAATTTCATGTCAGACCTACTGGCTTGTCTGTGGCACAGTAATAATTGGACACCCTTTTAAGAGGCTTTGAGTAGCTGATAAATATTAACTGGGTGGTGGCAGTGATTTCTACTGTATAGTCTGGGTAAAAGGGGCACAGCTGGAGAATCTGTGCAAGCCTTCCCCAGGACTGTCTGTGTGGTTGCATAACCTCTTCTCAAAGTGTGTGCACGCGCGCACGTGCTACTTGGGCAGGGACATGAAGCACTGGTTGGACAGAGAGGGTGCTGGAGGTTTTAGCTTGCCCACTAGGCTGAGATCTGGACCCTATAGCTGTGCCAGTGGGGAGTCTTATTGGGGACCTGGAGAGTAAGGGAGCAACCAGCCCTGGACTGACTGTGATCTCTGTGTGCTCTTAACTCATTAACTCTGAGTACCATCACATAGCGCATCTGTGCTTACATCCGAGCATGCTATGAGACGGCACTAATTGTAGGATGTTACACCCGAGTGTCTTCCACAAGTGCGTGAAACTTTATAGTCATATTGTTACCCCCAGACTTAATTTGTATTTGATCTGGCAAAATAAATAGTGGGTCCTGCAATAGCAATTCCCTTTCTTTTTTCTGACATTTGCAGAGTTGTCAAAACTGCTACTGGATCCTGCTATTTATTTTGCCAGACCATTTAATTCTGTGTGCCGGTTCACGAGTCTGGAGATACTGCCATGATCTTGAAAGAAAGCTGCAGAGAGAAAGCTTGACATTCAAGGCAGTTGATTACAGCTGCACCGGAGATCTTTTTTTTTTTTTCTCAAACTACAGGTCAGTTTAGCAGCAGTGTTCACTCGCGAGAAGCGCGCAGTATAATTGCTGGTAGAGGATGAAAAAGAATGAAGACTATGCCTACAGTCAGAAAGTTGCAGGAATCCCTTTGTATTTAAATGAAATTTTCCTGGAATACAGATGTAGCCAATGTATTGCAATTACATAATCTCTGCAGTAGGTTTTGATTGTCTCGTACCCGTCAGCTGCAGGCTAGTTGAAAATGTTTTGAGGTGAAGTCAGCAGTGTTTGTGTAGTTAACGTGTTTTTTTTTCTTCTCTCAGTAATAAGACTGATAGGGCTGGACAGACAATGGATATACAAGTGTGTAGTTTCTGACAAAAAAAAAGATAGTGTATTTTGGTTTGCACGTTATTTGAACACTTTGGTTTGGTGCCCAGTAACAGAAGCACTTCTCTGTCGGTTGTTCTCCCCAAATGCGGTAGAGAAAAGGAATGTATTCTTACAGTTTGAGTGCATGTCTGAGGCATTGTTTAGAGTAAGTGGGTTTTAATCAGGTCAGCTTCAGAAGGATCTGTTTTTAGGAGTATGTAATATTCTGTCTAAAGGTTTTAGCTGAGTACGGCGAGTTCAGTGATGTCCAACTCTACAATGTTTTTACGTGATTTCTTCAGACCTTTCATTTGCTAAAAATATAAGCAGGTTAAGTTAATTCTGTCAGATGTCCCTGACTTGCTTCAGATTTTTCCTTGCCTTTTGTGGTAAATCACTGAAAATTACAGTCAGTTAATGGCAAGTATTACAACGTTTGAATTTTTTGTCCTGGTTTGTAAGAGCTAGTTCTGTAACGGCTGAATACCAGTACTGCTTCTGTATTCATGGTTGCGGTGGCAGTTCCGTTTTTTTTTTCCTACTCAAACAGGGAGAGACAGAAAGTGATTACTACTACTATGACCTTAACCTCAAAGCTCATTGCATAAAGGTTTAACCGATTTATCTATGATCTTGTACAACAGCACTCTTGAGCAGTCTGACCACGACAGTACCAGGATACAATTATGTCAATTTGACTAGAGGCACTCTACCAAATGCAATGCATGTTTTACAGTAAATCCCACCGACTCTCCTATTTCCATAACGGAGACAGAAATATGTTATGAAAATGATTTTAAATTCATGGGCTTCTTGTTTCCAACTCTTGTGAGTAGACTATGCACAACTTTTAAGTGTTTATTATATGCATTACCCAGCTGTACAAGTGCCTTAGTAGACACATTTCACAGACAACAAATTAGTTTTCCTGCTTGTTAGCAATACTATAATGAAAGAGTTTGATTTGACCTTTGGAATAATAGCAAATTAATTTCACTTCTAATGTGTGAAGTTTTATTGTTATAATGTTAAGTCGTTTTGGTTGTCATTCTTTTCATGAGAAGTTTTTACTCCTTTCATAAAAAAATGTGCATGCGTGTGTGTGTGTGTGTGTGTGTACATTTTAATTTGTCAACCAGGTAGATGGCTGGTCTGAAGTCCCTTTTTAGCCAATGGTCTCAGGATAAGGCATAAACAGACAAAAACATTCAAATGAAAGATACACATGTGTAATACACATGCAATTCATACATGATGCAGTTCAAATATGAGTGCTTAGGTGGACATGCTGTTAGCTGACTGCTGGATATTCCAGTTAGAGTAATAATTAAGAAACAACGGCCAATAGCTTGGGCATTACAGGAAAATATTGGACTACGCAGAAGTGTTGTGAGGCCCAGTGCTGCACTTGGAAGGTCTTTCCGCCTGTGGAAGTTCTGTTATTTTTTGGAAACTTAATGAAGGATCATAGCAGAACTCAACAGAGATAGAATTAATCAAAATTAAGAGTTTAATAGTCTAAGCCTTCCACTGTATTATGTGAGTTGGAGTTTTGTTACGTGAATTAAAGGGTTGTCAGGGTCAGCCTACCACATTAAGGTAACATTTATTTAAGTGCTGGAGCAAACTTAAGTCTTAAACTCATACACTTGAAGAGATATGGCTGTGATGAATTGCTTCTCAATAACTTATTAGGAAGCCATTATTTTCCTATAAGTTTATGAGAGCATGATTGTGCTTAAAAATACCTGTGTGTTTGCATTTCTTGATATTGTGTTGTGTGTTGTATGTATTGGGTGGATTTATTTTATTGTATGGTTTTTCTAGTTTTGATTAAAAAATAGCTAATTTTATGTTTTGTGGTAATGTTTTGTTATATCACTGATTACATAATTTCTTTTAGTATAGGTGCATGGCAGTTGTAAGGCATGTCAAACATTGTAAATAATAAAAAAGTTTATTTTATTTTAAATAAAAATAGTATTCATGTGGAATATTAATCTCTGCATTGAAATAATAAGATCAGAGTCCGGACTCAAAAGGGGTTACCATGAGAGGTAAGCTCTTCTATTAGCAGCCAACCTCTTGCGGTAGCCTTTTCCAATTCCAAGACAGGTCCACTACAGTGCTTTTCAATGATTGGAAGAATCAATGTGGTGGGCTGTCCCTATAGCAGCGCCATACAACAGTGAGGCATTCTAGGGAAGTGACTAATGCTAATTAGCCATCTGCCCTTTCCCAGCTTTTTTTGGTCCTCATCTTTGAGCTGAGGGATACCAGTTTATAACCTAGCTATGATTCTAAGCCCAGCTTCTATATCCACACCTTTGCCAAGCACGAGGGTTTACTCACCAGCCACAAACAGATTTATCAGGAAGTCGTTCACATCTGTGAGCAGTTTTGGAGTTTGCAGCCTTCCTCCAGTCCCTGCTGATATCCTTTTCCATGATTTGGCACACAGTATCGTATCAGTGACTCTGCAATGCACCTGTGCTACTGTATAATTATGGCCACAGCATTTAATGTGTGGTATCACTCCGTTCTTATACCTGGGCCAGAAAAACCCTGTGAATGTTACCTTTTCCAATAATATGCATGACATTTATGTATAGAGCCCTACAATAAAACTTCTTTTTCCTGAGTGGTGAACATTTCTAGCTATTGCCATTCTTTTAGACACATGGCAAAACATGTGCACCTGTAGGTTACACATGTGGATCAGTGTGTGTGTGTGTGTGTGTGTGTGTGTGTGTGTGTGTGTGTGTGTGTGTGTGTGTGTGTGTGTGTGTGTGCGTGCATGTGTGTGTGTGTGTGTGTGTGTGCATCTGCATGACTACCCTTGGCAGATCTTTATGTCTCAGTCCTGTCACCCCTGCCTCAGTTTGTTGGCCGCATGCCTGTCTGCTATTATACTCTGATCATTCTCACATGGTTTCCTATTTACAGCAGCACGTTAGCACTTCTTACAGTACTCTACTGATGGTCTGTGGTGCTGCGCACATCCTGTGTCTCTCATCTTCTTCTGTACTCATGTCCATGCCATGACTTATGCGCAGGAGGCATTGATTCCCTGAAGCATATGTTGCAGTCTGTGAGCAATGACCACAGTGTGCACTGTACACCTCCCCCCAGCTGGACAGTAACCTAACATGTACTTGTGCTTTTAGTCTATAAAATGTACTTTTCCCTATCTGTCCCTGTTGTTGCCATGAACCATGGATGTTCATTGCAATGCTGAGGTACATTATTGGTTGTCTTACCATCTTTGACTATACTTATATTGCAGTACAAACTCTTCTTGCACTGAATTCCTATTCTTGACTTGCTTTCTTAATATGATCTCCAATGATAAGGAAACCCTGCTTTTTATTATATTACTATGAGCCTCACAGCACAGTGGTTATGATAATGAAATAACAAGGCAATTGTCTTTGAATTGCTCAGTAATACAGAACTGTTACAAAAATTTTACAGCACTACTCCTGGCTTTTCCTGACAGATGGTAATGACTCTGTCTTATAGAATACTTGCACCATAAATATAATGAATGTTTGCTCAAAAGGTTATGTGGAGCAATTATCACCTTTGAAAGAGCATGCAGAATCTTACAGTCAAGACATGCAGGTGATTATCACATTATTTGTGCAGTTACAATACAACACTGAGTCATTAACACTTGTTAGGTAACATTGTAATAATATGTAGTTACAGTGTAACACTGAGTCATTATCACTTGTCAGGTAACACTGTAACAATATGTGCAGTTACAGTATAACACTGAGTCAGTATCACTTGTCAGGTAACATTGTAACAATATGCATAGTTACAATATAACATTGAGTCATTATCACCTGTCAGGTAAAATCATTGGCAGCTGTCACTGTTATTCACATTACTAAAAGTCATTTTCACATTGCAAGCACAGGTGTGGGGCATTCCATATGTTTGACTGCTACATATAGTTTTCACTTTTAGTTGTAAAAGTCTGGAACTTGTCATATTGAAGACAGTTTTAGTACTTACAAGATGGAAAAAGAATTTTGTATGGTGTACACACATCACAGTTTGGTTACAATTATGGTTATGAGAGTTATGATTTCTTTTCCTATTCTGATAAATAAGTTTGTCAGAGAATATGTCAACAGGCTAAGTAATAGCTTATTTTGAAGACAGTATTAGTTAGCGGATGGAAAAAGAACTGTGTCTGTATGCTGGACAAATGTATGTATATCACATTTTGTTTACGACTTTGGTTATGAGAATTATGACATTTCATATTTGGTGAATAACTTTGTCAGGGAACATGTCAGCATGTGAAGTAGGCAAAGTAGTAGCTCATTTTGAAGACAGTATCAGTACTTACAAGATATAAAAAGAATTGTATCCGTATGCCATGCACATGTCCAGATATCACAGTTTGTTTGGGACCACGGTTATGAGAGAGATGATATTTTTTCATATTTTACTAAATAACTTTGTCAGAGAACATGTCAACAAGTCAAGTAATACCTAATTTTGAAGATACTATTAGTAGTTACAGGATGGAAAAGAACTGTGTCTGTATGCTGGGCAAATGTACAGATATATTTTGTTTAGGACTTTGGTTGTGGAAATTATGATTTTTTTTCATATTTTGTTCAATAACTTTGTTATAGAGCATGTAATTGTGCTAAGTGATACCTCATTTTGAAGACAGTGTTAGTCCATACAACATGATAAAAGAACTGTGTCTGTACGCCATACACATGTACAGATACCACAGTTTGTTTAGGACTTAGGTTATGGAAATTATGATTTTTTTTAAATATTTTGGTAAATAACTTTACTAGGTAGTATGTAATTGTGCCAAGTGATATCTCATTTTAAAGACAGTCTTAGTCCTTACAACATGATAAAATAAATGTGTATGTATGCTGTACACATATACAGATATCACAGTTTGTTTAGGACTAAGGTTATGATAATTATGTTTTTTTTTTTCATATTTTGGTAAATAACTTTGCAAGGGAGCATGTCAATGTGCTAAGTAATGCCTCATTTTGAAGACAGTATTAATAGTCACAACATGGTAAAAGAACTGTGCCTGTATGCTGTACACATGTACAGATATCAAAGTTGGCTTAGAACTTATTTTTTGGAAATTATAATTTTTTTTTTTACATCTTTTGGTAAATAACTTTGCAAGGGAGCATGTCAATGTGGTGGCAATGAACCAGATTCTTACAATGCAAGCCGCAGCTTGCATAACACCTCCACCCCCATTCTAAGTTTCCATTGTCCTGTCCAAATAAACAGAGGGTCCAGCAGCAGCTTTTCCCTTTTTTCTATACATTTTCAGAAATTAGCTGCTTTTCTACTGGATACTTCTATTTTTTTTTTCTCTGCCTATTGGATTGCTGGATTGAGGAGAGTACAGCCACAGTTGCGCTGAAATTCAATCAGCTGCAATGGAGACTGACTTCAAGGAAGGACCAGCATCATAACTGTCTGCTCAGGTGAAGTTTCGCTAATACTCTGTAAGTAAAATTAATTTTTTTGCTGATTGTTGGATTATCTGCACTTTGCGTGGTGCGGGCAGCTGTGTGTGAGTCTGGTTGTGTGTCTGCTTGTGTGAGTGAATGCATGCATAAAAGCAGAATGTATGTCTGCGTGAAAGAAGAGAAGACTGTATTAATGTATGACAGGGAGTGAGCATAGGCATAGATCGAGACATTAATTTACAGTACGGTTGCAGTTCCTTCATCCCGTTATTGCAGTAAAAGTCTTTAGTTAGTTTCATGCTTCCGTCTATTTTTTTTTTGAGTGTGTGTGTGTGTGTGTGTGTGTGTGTGTGTGTGTGTGTGTGTGGGTCTGTAACTCCAGCAGAGTGCAAACAAAAGAGTTCAGTATTGAATGCACACAACTTATTACAGGATGCCAACAAATAATTCCATACTTTACTGTGATAAATCTGGAGAACAACTTAATAAAATTAATGCATTTTTACCTCACAATACAAGGCTTTGCTGATATCTAAAGGTTAGGTCTTACTCATCTCTCTTTTTCAGTACATTTAGTTGTTTACATTCCCATAAACATAACATGAGTCAAACAAGACCTGCTTTTCATTGTTTTAGTAGTTATCCTGTAGACTAGCTTTATGCTGGGTTCTTATGGCAGTGTCACCAAGTAAATTTTACAGAAAAGATAGCTCCAGGAGTGATCTGAAACTTTGTTTGTTTCTGTCAGAGCTAAAGCTTTTTGTCTGAATTAAATATTAAAGAACCCACTTTATTAGGGCAGAAAAAGAATGCTGTTCTTCTTCCAGTTTTAAAATAATTAAATAAAAGATCATTTGTATAAGCTAAGCATTTAATCAAAAGATTTGCAGTAATGACAGTATGAATACAGTTGTTTTGTTGGAAGGCAGGAATAAGTGGATTTAATACTAGAATAAGTAGTACGGGCAATCATGGTCACCCTTCTTTAACCCTAGGTTTTACCTTTAATTTAAGTCAGCATCAATACTTAATAAATAACCGATACTGAAAATTTGAAACAAAAACTGTGTTAAACAGTGAAGCAGGCACTCCTGATTTATTTAGCAGCAGCTTGTCTTTTCTACTTAGTTGGTCAAATGTTTTATTAGTATTGGTTGACATTACTCTGTATTTCTACTCTTATAGTCTGTGATAGGTAATTAGCTAGATTCACTGATTTCTTTGAACTGAACCTGACCTGCTGTGGATTTATAAACTCTGGTATGTATTTCAGGATTTCTATCAGAAAAGCACAATGTTTTGGTCCATTTTTAATAAAGAAATAGGACTGTGACTTATTAATACCTTGTTTTGAAGACAGTATTGTTAGTTCTAACATGGTAAAAGAACTGTGTCTGTATGTTGTACACATGTACAGATATCAAAGTTTCTTTTGGACTTAGCTTATGGAAATTATGATTGTTTTCATATTTTGGCAAATAACTTTGCAAGGGAGCATCTGAATGTGCTAAGTAATATCTCATTTTGAAGATAGTATTAGTAGTTACAACATGGTAAAAGAACTGTGTCTTATGTTGTACACATGTACAGATATCAAAGTTTGTTTCAGATTTCGGCTATGGAAATTATGATTTTCTTCATATTTCGGTACATAACTTTGCAAGGAAGCATCTGAATGTGCTAAGTAGTACCTCATTTTGTGACAGCATTAGTAGTTCCAACATAGTAAAATAACTGTGTCTGTATGTTGTACACATCTACAGATATCAATGTTTGTTTAAAACTTAGGTTATAGAAATTATGATTTTTTTTTTCATATTTTGGTAAATAACTTTGAACTGGAACATGTCAGTGTGCCAAGTAATACCTCATTTTGAAGACGGTGTTACTCCTTACAACATGGTAAAAGAACTGTGTCTGTGCACTGTACACATGTACAGACATTAATTTGTTTATTCTTGTAGGATTATGAAAATTATAAATTTCCAATACTTTTATTTTTATTTATTTATTTATTTGCAGTTGTTTAACCAGGATAGTCCATTGGGCCTAAAGAACCCATTTTCAATGGAGTCCTGGGGAGAAAAGCTCCACATACAGATTATACAAAGATTAAGTTCCACACATAGATTACATGAAGATTACAGAGATTAACAGTGTACATTTTCTGGTTATAAGACAGATCAAACATATTTCAATCAAATGTAATAAAGGCAAAAATATCAAAAAAGTGGGATTTTAGATGCAGTAGGCTAACAAATTGCTAGGTACAAGTAAGGAGTTGTATAGTACAAGCAAGGATGAATTTGCTATCTGGGATTTGTGAGAAAGAAAAGAGAAAAAAGAGTTGGAAGTTGAGAGCAGGTTATGAGGGATGGGAGCAGGAGCATTCCCATGTTCTCATTATTATGTCCATATCTTTGCAAGGGAGCATGGTGATGACACAAATGATGTATCATTCTAAAGCTGACATTGAGACACACAACTTCTACACTGATATGTAAGCTCTGTCTCTTACAGGTGATGAGATAGTATGCTTTGTTTATTTATCAATTATGAGAAATATCATATTAATCATATTTCTGTGAATATCTCCATAAAGGAGCATCACACAGTAATGGTTAAGGTATCATTTTAAAGCTGACATTCATACAAAGTAAATACAAATTTCATGCGTCTACATTGTACATTGACCCAGATATTGTGCTTTGTATTTCCAAAAAGGTAAAAAAATATTCACAATATCAGCATTCCTTGCCAAATGTTTAAAAATGACTTTGATATGCACTATCAGCGTTTACACTGTTGGAAAGGTCAGTGTCTCCTGAACAACCTTCACATTTACATTCTTAGTTTAGCTCTTATAGTTAAAGAGTTATGAACATTGGTTTTCTGCATGGTATTACAAATGGATTTTCTGAAAATGAACTTAGGCTGCACTGTTGTTCCTATGGTGGAATTAAGCAGGCAGCTTTTTCTGAGCTTCTCCGAAGTGAATGAGTTAAGGGAAATTGCACTTTACTGTGTGTATTTGTTATCCTTTCCTCCTATATGAGATGCCCCTCACTGGTGTCAGTGGTGAGGATTGAAACTCCTTATTGCTGGGCCAGGGCACGGGCGTCACATCAGGATCTAGGCATACAACCTCAGGGGGATATATTCCCATAGGAAAAAGATATCTGATTACGGAGAGACAAAAAATGTAAGAAATGGAAGTGAGGTGAAACTACAACTTTGAAAACTGAAATAAATGAGCTGGACAAACAGATTAAGCATAGTGTGAGACAAGATCAAGAAAAATTTGAAGAAAATGTATATAAAGATATTGAGCATAATATGAAACCTTTTTATAGATACATAAGATGTGGAAGGAGTAAAGACACACAAATTGATAAACTGTGTGTAGAGTCTAAAATTTATTCTCAGACACAACAGATTATAGATATATTTAAAAACATTGTATGCAAAAATAGTTTAGCTCCACAAAAGGGTGATAAGTTGTCCTAGTGACATCCTGGTAACCCCAGATACTAGAATCAAATTAGATTATGTTGAAAAAGAACTGCACAAATTGGATCTAAATAAAGCACAGGGAGGAGATGGAATTTGTAACAATGACCTGAAAACACTTCAGCAAGAACTTATGGCACTGTTATATCTATTATTCACTGGGTCATATAAATATGGGGAGATTCATCAAGATTG
Organism: Protopterus annectens; assembly: GCF_019279795.1. NCBI lineage: Eukaryota > Metazoa > Chordata > Ceratodontiformes > Protopteridae > Protopterus > Protopterus annectens. The sequence continues at coordinate 152,964,029 of NC_056748.1, read as the reverse complement.
GAGACATGCACTTATCAAACCTGCCTTTAAGGGAAAGGGGAGTAGGACAAACCCAGATTCATACAGATCCTTAAGTCTACTTTCATGTTGTGGAAAAATAATGGAGAAGGTAATATTGGATAAGTTATTATCAGAAATGGATTGGCTAGGACTTGAAACCATATATCAGCATGCATATGTTGAAATAGATCTATTACCAGCTGTAACATGATGTTCTATAACAATATAATAATAGCTATGAATGAAAAAGTATGCTGTGATGTAATGTATACAGATTTAACTTCAGCATTTGACAGGGTCATACTTAAAAAACTGACAAATTAGTACAACTAGGTATTGATGTACTGTTGATAAGATGGATAGCTGCATGGCTTACAAATAGGACATGGCAAGTATCATACACCAACTGGCAGGTGAAATCCTTGGTTACAGTCAGGGTGTCACACAGGGCTCTGTCCTAGGCCCTTACTTGTTTAGATTGTATTTTTTGGACCTAACTTTTTCATCTGAGGTGTTCTACAGTCTATATGCAGACGACCTGAAATTGGGTAAACTGATTACATGTGTTACAGATAAGGCATGTCTGCAAAATAAGTTGACTAAATTGACCATTTGGGCACAGGAGAATAATATGATGATAAATACATCAAAAACTAAGAATATGAGATTTGGGAGACATAAACTGAAAGGTGAATATTTAATACAGCACACAGTGATTGAAATTGTAGACTCATGTAAGGACCTGAGTATATGGGTAGATTCAGCGATGAGTTTTTCTAATCATGTCAACCAATTGGTTAATGATAGCTATAGAACTATAGGTTGTATAAAAAGATTTATAAAGTCTAGGGAATCGAAAATGATGAAGTCATTGTTCGTTAGTTACATTAGACCCAAACTTGAGTATGGAATAACAATATGGAAACCCTATAAGAAAACAAGCATGAGTAAACTGGAAATAATACAGCAGAAATATACTAAGGGCATCCGTGGATGTGAAAATTTAAGTTATTATAAAAGACTAAAATATCTGAACTTGTACAGTGTCTCTTATAGATATCTAATAGGAGATCTTATTCAGGTATATAGGGCATTTAGAGACAACTACCTCTGGGAATGTTTAGGGTTATCAAAAAAGTACAGTTTTGTACCTACCATAAATGTAGATGTCCGAACAGGATAGCATCTGCAGTCATAACAAATGGGTTGTCCTGTCGTCAGGCAGCCCTTCGGTCGGCCGGATTCCAAAGTCTGGGTCCGGCTTCGGCTGATGTCGCACTTCACCCGACGTCATCTCTGCTGGTCTTCGGGTATAAAGGCATCAGCCAACGCCATTTTCCTCAGTGTTTCTTGCCCCAGATGCCAGTTGCCCTCTTGGAAAGCTAAATTTTGGATAAATGCCAATGTTTCCAAAATAGTAGAAGGCAAACACAAAAAATAAGCATGTATGTACATATATACAAACAAATACACCATAAGAGACTCCCCCCCAGCTAGCTATTAGGAGGGTAAATACCCTAGGAGTACCACAGAGGGAAGGAGGGTGGGTAATCCTGACTGCAGATGCTATCCTGTTCGGACATCTACATTTATGGTAGGTACAAAACTGTACTATGTCCTTCAAGGATGCATCTGCAGTCATAACAAATGGGTAGAATACCATAGCCAAACTAGGGAGGAGGAAGAAGAATTATGGTGTAGTTAGGATCCCTTGCAATACAGCAGTGGCAAACCCTGCTCGGGATCTAGAGTATAGAGGTAAATTATAATGCTTGGCAAATGTATGCACGGAGGTCCAAGTAGCCGCCTCAATAATGTCCTTGGTTGCCACTCCTCGTAAGAAAGCTGTGGTAGTGGCTGTAGCCCTTGTAGAATGAGGTCTTATGTTCTGTGGAACTGGTTTTCCATGGTAGGAGTAACAGAATCTTATGCAATTTCCTATCCATTTGGAGATTGTCTGTTTGGAAATTGCTTTTCCTTCCCTTCCTGTTGCATAGGCTACTAAAAGCTGGTCAGTTTTTCTGTTACTTTTGGTTCTGTCCAGGTAGTAGCGTAACTGTCTATGTACATCCAAAGTATGCAGCAGCCTTTCCCCCCTGTTCTGTGGATTGGGAAAGAAGGTAGGTAGGTGGATTGCCTGGTTTAAAGACACTCTGGATACCACCTTAGGCATAAATGTAGGATTAGTTCTCATGGACACTCTATCTTGATGGAAGATTAGGAAGGGTTGTACTGCCATTAAGGCCTGTAGTTCCGAAACCCTCCTTGCTGAAGTAATTGCCAGTAGGAAAGCAGTTTTCCATGATAGGTGTTGAAGATCTGCTGTTGCTGCTGGTTCAAATGGAGGGAGTGTCAATTTTTCTAGCACAAAGTTCAAGTCCCATGCTGGTAATGGTGGTTTCCTAGGAGGTTTTACATTCTTGATCCCTCTGAGGAATTGCCTGAGTAGAGGATGCGAAAAGACAGGTGGATCGAAGCTGTATTCTGCGGAAATAGCTGATGCATGTATCTTGATGGAGGAATAGGACAGGCCCGTATGTAGAAGCTCTGCCAAGTACTCCAGGATGTTAGCAATATCTATGTTCGACACATCTCTTCCTCTTTCAGTACTCCAAATGACAAACCTTTTCCATTTTCCTGCATAGTTCCTTCTTGTTGAAGGTCTGCGGGCTTCAAGGATAATGTCTTTAACCCTTTGGGATAAGTCTGGGTTAGTTGCTGTTATGTGATGTTCCAGGCAGTCAGTTGCAAGGTTTTTAGGTTTGGGTGCATGATGTTGTAGTTGTTCTGAGTTAACATCAAAGGCATCAGGGGTATTGACCACATTCTCCCCTGAGACATGCTCCTCAGCAAAGGATACCAGTGTTGTCTTGGCCAATTCGGAGCTATCAGAATTATCCTTGGACGTTCCTCTTTGATTTTCAGTAGTACCTTGTGCATCAAAGGAAGAGGTGGAAATGCATATGCTGTCAGGCCTTTCCAACTGAAGGATAGAGAGTCCACCCTCCATGCAAGTGGGTGGCATGTCCTTGTGCAGAATTTTTTGAGCTGGTGATTGAGTGGGGATGCGAATAGGTCTATTTGTGGCATTCCCCATTTCTTTGTGATGGCCTTGAAGATGTCCGGGTGTAGCATCCATTCGTGAGCATCCGAGGTGGTTCTGCTTAACATGTCTGCTAGGGTGTTTTCTTTTCCCGGCACAAATATTGCCTGTAACTGGATGTTGTAGCTCAGAGCCATATTCCAAAGGTCCAGAGTCATTCTGCATAGGGGGTATGAATGAGTGCCTCCCTGTTTGTTGATGTACCACATGACTGTGGTGTTGTCTGTCCTTATCATTAAATGGCCTTCTTTGAGGAATGGTCTGAATTTCTGGATTGCTAGTTTTACTGCCAGCATTTCTTTTTGGTTTATGTGCAGGTGCAGCTGGTCTGGAGTCCACAATCCTTGTATGCACTTGTTCAACATGTGCGCCCCCCAGCCTAGGTCTGAGGCGTCCGTTGTGATGGTTTGGTTTGCTTGAAAGTTGTGGAAGGGCAAGCCTGGGTTTGACTGGCATGCTTGAGCCCACCATAGGAACTCTTGTTTCAGGCATAGGATTAGTGGGATTTCGGTTTCTAAGCTGTGCCTGTGTTGAGACCATAAATTCTTTAGGTACCACTGTAGCTTTCTCATATGCAGTCTGGCATGGGGACCAGGATTATGCATGATGCCATGAAGCCCAAGGCCTGCAGTACTTTTCTTGCTGTTAGTTTGTTCTGCTTTGTTAATGCCAAGAAGTAAAGAGGGAGTTGTTCTTGTTTTTCTGCAGTTAGGAATGCCATTTGTTTTACTGTGTCCAATTCCGCACCCAAGAATGTTCTTGTCTGGGATGGTATCAGTCTTGACTTTTTAAATTGACTGTGTATCCCAGGGCTTGTAGTAAGCAAATGACTCTTTGTAAATCTGTTGTCAGCTTGCTTTTGTTGTCCGCTTGTAACAGGCAGTCGCCCAGGTATGGATAAATTTGGATTCCCTGTAGCCTACAATGAGCGATTACTGATGCCAGGCATTTTGTGAATACTCTGGGCAGTAGATAAGCCAAAGGGCAATGCTGAGAATTGATAATGCTCTGATCCTGCAAGAAATCTGAGGTATCTTCTGCAATTTGGTCGTATGGGGACGTGCAGGTATGCCTCCTTGAGATCTAGAGTTACCAGCCAACACTCCTTGCCCAGCATGGGAAGAAGTTGCTGTAGGGTCAGCATTTTGAATTTTGGGACAATGATGTATGTGTTTAAGACGGACAGGTCGAGAATAGGTCTCCAACTTTTCTCTTTTCTTGGTACTAGGAAGAGTCTGGAGTAGAATCCTTTGCCCTGTTGTGTTATTGGTACTCTTTCCACAGCTCTCATCTTTGTTAATTGAGCTATCTGCCTTAGAGCTTCTGTTTTTTGATTTGGAGGTAGGTTTGGCATTCCTCTTTTTACTGGTAAGGTGTGGAAGTGGAACCTGTAGCCTTGGTCTATGGTTTGCAAAATCCACTTGTCTTTTGTGATATAGTGCCAATTTTTCGAAAATAAGGCTAACTTTCCGCCTAAAGGTGCTGCTATTTGCTCCCTGGTAGACGGTGTCAGAGCCAAGTCACTGTGATTGTCCTGTTGCAGTGGCTGTGGTTGTGTCTGTGCCTCACTGGTTATTGCCTTGCCACTGGCGTCCTCTATAGGCACCTCCTCTGGATTGATTTCTGCCTCTAGAGCGTCTATTCCTGCCTCTTTGAGATTTTGAGGAGTCTGGAAAGGACCAATTTTTGGCAGGCCAGTTCCTGCTAAACCTTGGGGGCTGAACCTGTAAGAAATCCTTAACTGTTTGTACAGATTTTGCCTTCTCTTCCATTTTCTTCATTACTTGCTGAGCAGGGGTACCAAATAGACTGGCCTTATCCATAGGAGCATCTAACAGCTTTGCTTTAACATGATCCGCAAGACCTGTTCTTTCAACCATGCATGCCTTCTTATCACTGTGCCAGTCATGGCTGATCTAAATGAAGCCTCCAGTGCATCATAGCCACATTTTAAAGAATGGTTACTAACCTGCTGAATGTTATTCACCATTTCTAAAACATATTTCTTATCTAAGGAGTCATCAGAGGACAGCTTCTTAGTTAACTGATCAAGCATAAACTCTTGGTATTGGATCATGTGAAACTGACAGTTTAAAGCTCTAGCTGAGAGAGTAGCAGAGGTGTAAACTTTTTTCCCCCATCTCTCTAAGGACCTGGATTCCCTTTCAGAAGGGAGAGGGTTTTTTGCTGAGGTCGAAGCTACTGCCTTAGGCCCCTGGGATATAGTCTCAGGATCGGCAAGTGGGGCCTTGTATAGGTGGTGATGAGTGTCTGGCACCCTGTAAAATCTATCTGGTTTGGCAGGGGCTGGAGGTAAAGTATCAGGAGCAGTGCAAACATCATTAAATGCATCATCCACAACAGGCAGAACTGGAGGTATAGCTAAGGGCCTATGTTGTGCTAAGTGCAGAAAGGTCCTAAGCCTTTTTCTTGAATCTGAGAAATCTTGTCCCTGCCATTGGAATTGTTCTCTCATAGCATGTAAGGTTTCCCCAAAGGAAAATTCCTCTGGTGGAGAGGCAGATGGAATGGATTCTTCAGCATCGGAATCTTCATAAGTAGAAAAAGGAGCCTCTGGCTGATCTGTAATGTCTGAGTCATCCGAAGAATCATCAGAGGACACTGGCTCGGGGGGCTCTGCTCTAGGTCTCTTTTCTGGAGGCTGAGAGGCCCTGTCTGGGTGAGATTGGGATCCCCTAATTAAGGAGATTAAATCCTCTGCCAGAGTAAGCATTTGTGAACTAGAAGTGGGCCTGTGTGAGGGGGCCTTAACAGGCACTGATTTAACAGTTTTGGCTGCTTTAGCCCTGGCAAAGGCCTTTATAGACATGGCTGCAGGAGGCCTAGCAGCACCACGTGCTGGGGTAGAGACATCCAAAGGGATGGTGTCTGATAATTCACTAGGAACCACAAGTAGTAGGCAAAACTTCAGAGGCCGATTCAACTAAGGTAGCAGGAGCCTCAGTAGTAGTCATGGATTCGGCTGAAGATTGACCCGTTTTCTCGGTTTCGGCCGAAACCGAGACACTCGAGGCTTGCTTAACCGTGGTTTCGGCCGAAACCGCGGACCGCGAGTGTCGGTCTTTTTCTTTGCGTTTTTTTAACAATTTGGGTAGTCGGAGGATCCGACGGCATAATGTACGCAAAATCTGAGCCAAAAAACTGTTCAGCAAACTCCGACCGACGCCTAAGCGTTCGTCGGTTGAAGGAAGCACAGGCTAAACAGGCTGCTACGTCGTGGTCTGGGCCTAAACAAGGTAGGCAGTAAGAGTGGAAATCTTTATGAGGTATTTGTTTCCCACAAGTTACAGTTATTTACTTTTTCTGACATCGGCTGAGGCAAGAAAGAGTCCCCAACGGGGTACTTAGCTTTTAGAAGTCTTCGAAGTAGTATTCGGTAGTAGTAATCTCTGGATCTGACCGACCGGCACTTGCGAACAGCTTCTGCTTCGGGCGCCACGCGGCAAGAAAGACTGAGGAAAATGGCATCGGCTGATGCCTTTATACCCGAAGACCAGCAGAGATGACGTCGGGTGAAGTGCGACATCAGCCGAAGCCGGACCCAGACTTTGGAATCCGGCCGACCGAAGGGCTGCCTGACGACAGGACAACCCATTTGTTATGACTGCAGATGCATCCTTGAAGGACATCTACTAGAGATCCAACAGATCACCTATGTAGGAGATTCTATAGGAATGAGAATTGTACTAATTGTTTCTCTGACAGAGTAGCTGATGCATGGAACAGACTGTCAAATTACATTAAAGCAAGTACTAGTTTAGATATTTTTAAGAACAGCCTGAACACTTATTATGGGAACAAATATTTTGGTACATTAGCAAGCTAGAAGGGCATTAATGCCTGTGCTTGAAATATTTGTATATTTGTATGTATGTATGTAACAAGCAGGAGGGAACCAGATTCTATCCCCTTTGCAGACTAGCCATGTTTATTTTGGAATTTGGCTTCACAGTGCAATCTCACTCTACAGGCATCCTACATTCCACCACAGCAAAACTGTGTGGCAGACAAGTTGAGTAGGACCAGGGCAGACACTCACCAATGGAAGCTAGACTGGGGGTCTTCCAGGAATTGACCCATCTGTGGGGAGTTCTTCAAGTAGATCTCTTTCTCTCCTCTCTCAGCAATCAACTGGTAAAATTCTGTTTGAGGACTCCACTCAAGAAGGCCTGGAAAACAGATGCCATTTATTTTTTAATTTTTTGGACAGGTATGTTCCTGTATGTCTTTCCATCCTGTCCAGTAATATCCAGGGTACTTCTGAAGATTCAGAAGGAATCCTACAAGATCACTGTGGTGAGTCCCTTTTGGCCCAAACAACCATGGTTCTCCCTTCTTTAGGAAATGGCCAGGTACAATTACCACAAACTTCCTCACAGAATGGATCTACTCACACAAGAACAGGGATGTTTGATATAACCTGACATCAATCATCTTCAATTGACTGCCTGGATGATAAGGTCTTAATTCCTTTTAGGCATCTGTTTTCTAAAGATATCCAGCAGGCACTAACTGTGGCAAGAAAGCCTGCTACTGGAAGATCATATATCAGCAAATGGAAAAAGGTTTTCTAGCTGGTACCAGCAACATAACCAGCACCCATTCAGAGCTAGGTCTCTGGTTTACAATATTTGTGTGAGTTACTACCCTATGGCCTTTTTATTCCTCTATCAAGGTTCATTTTTGGCAATTTCAGCATGTCTGCCCATGGATCCTCCTCTTTCGAGGCAGTCTCATGTCAAAATATTCTTGAAAGAGGTTTTGCATAACGGACTTCTAATTATACCAGTGGCCCCTCCTTAGGATCTTAATTTTATGTTAGAGAAGCTAACACTTGCTCCATTTTTACCAGCTAATCTGGCTGACTTGAGGTTCTTCACATGGAAAACAATTTTATTGATTGTTCTGACCTCTGCAAGAAAGGTATCTGAGTTTCACACTCTTATGCTGAGTCAACCCAGGCTCATTTTCCACAAGGACAGGGTTTCTTTGAGAACTAATCCTTCTTTTACACGTAAATTAGTATTCAAGTTTAATCTAAGCCAAGCTATCCATCTCTCCGTTTACTCTTCTGAAACTAAAGTGATGGAGAAAGGGTACTACACACTTTGGATGTCAACAGACAACCCTGGTACTATCCTGACTGGAGTAACTCTTTGGATCAATTGTTCATTTCTTCTGAAAGTAGAAGGGACAACCTGTGTCAAAACAAGCTATTTCCAAATGGTTGTCTAAGGCTATTACCTTTTATTATACTCACCCTGAGAAATTTATTCCAGGGAGGATCAAGGCCCTCTCTACTAGGGCCTTGGCTTCATCTATGTTTTTTTTTGGTAAGGGCTGGATTCTAGAAGTATTCTAGAAGGTGCTGCTTGGTCCTCTATGCACTTTTACAAAGCACTATAAGCTTGATTCATTCTTTAGGTGTTGATCAGACTTTGCTACGGCCGTACAACCACGGGCTCTTGGTCCCGTCTCCTTCCACCTCTCAAACATAGTTAGCTAGAGTAATCTGCCCATAAAGCCAAGGCCGCTGCAGCGCTGATCAATATTAAGAACATAGTACAGCTGTGTATGTTGAACTTACGATAACAGTAGATGTTTGAATGATGACCGCTGCAGTAACCACTCTCTCCTTGCATCTACCTTGTTTTATGTTTGTGTTTTTTATGCCAAGGTGGAGAGATTTATTTTTTGTTATTCCTAGCATTGTCCTTTCAGGCCTCAGCCTCCATCTGTGTGCTGGCAGGAAAGCTGTGAAGTACTTTGCTCTCAGATTTGTCTTTTAGTCAGCTCAGCTCGAGCTGCATGACAGTTTGGATGTGTGGAAGGTACCATGAAGCTTTGGAAGCTGGCCAGCTGTTACATCCTTGGCAGGATATAATCCATATATCTAAGGCTATTGCAGCAGTGATCATTACAACAGCTACTATTATGATAAGTTCAACTTATACAATTGTACTTTTGATTGTGTGTTACGAATTAAAGTTATTGCCCTAGGCTACAGCCAGGCATAGCCCAAGTATGCAATAGTGTATCCTTAACATGTTTGTTTTATGAAAAGAGGGGAATCTAAAATTAAAAATTAACAATGTGCTAGTACATTTACCATATATATAGTTTACGAAGTTCTACATTTTAAATGCCTTTTGTTCATTTTTTTAGTGTACTCTGACCAGAAAAAAATAGAGTCTAGGGTTGTAGGGGTTTGGTGGGACTTTACCTTTGGCAAGTCAATGTACACTTTCAAAATTCTTAGCTGTGTTTCTGACGCTGATGCAGTGTTATCTGTTTCTGTTGCAATTACAATAAAATAGACTAAATATCTGTCTCTGTCTCTTTTGCAAATACATTAAAATAGAGTAAACATTCAGTAAACATGACCGTTTCTTTTAGAAGAGTAGAAAAACATTTTATGTAGCAAATGGGAGAGGTTGTCATTTCATTAGGTTGTATACGATATGAAGTAATGGTTTAATAAAAATAATCATTTTTAACAAGTTGCAGACTTGCTGTGCTCATGTATCAGTAACTGCAGTGAAGTAAGGTTGGTGCCATAGGAAAAAGCTCCCAGTTTACTAGTCAATCTATATTTATCAGCTTTGAGAAGCAGCAAAAAGAATGAGACTGCAGACACACATACCAGATACGAGGTTCTTCACAGGGCAGCATGCATCATTTTCCCTGAAGGAGTGAGAAGGCTTAGCAGTCTGAAAGTATATCGGAGCATTCACAGGGCAGCATGCATCATTCTCTCTGAAGGAGTGAGAAGGCTTAGCAGTCTGAAAGTATATCGGAGCATTCACAGGGCAGCATGCATCATTCTCTCTGAAGGAGTGAGAAGGCTTAGCAGTCTGAAAGTATATCGGAGCATTCACAGGGCAGCAAGCAACATTCTCTCTGAAGGAGTGAGAAGGCTTAGCAGTCTGAAAGTATATCGGAGCATTCACAGGGCAGCATGCATCATTCTCCCTGAAGGAGTGAGAAGGCTTAGCAGTCTGAAAGTATATCGGAGCATTCACAGGGCAGCATGCATCATTCTCCCTGAAGGAGTGAGAAGGTTTAGCAGTCTGAAAGTATATCGGAGCATTCACAGGGCAGCATGCATCATTCTCTCTGAAGGAGTGAGAAGGCTTAGCAGTCTGAAAGTATATGGCAGCCCTGCCATAACTACAATTAACGGGAAAGGTCAATATTTTACTACAGAAAAGAAAAACTAAAACTCATAAATACCACCTATAAGCTAGCGTACTGGGTTTAAAACACGGCAGTAAATCACCTAATCCCTACTGTTTATAGCAACTCCTCTAGCTCAGACTAGCAGAAATCATAGTTTGCATTTATAATAAAGAGAGGAAAAGTTTCAGGCTTGTTGAAATACATATAAGCATAACAGGGGAATTTAATCACTTACTTATTTACTGGCCCTTGGAAAGCTTTGTGCTGGTTTAATCCCGCTCCGCTCGCCACCCTGCCCCCTTATCCCACCCGCCCCCAGTACTCCCACATTTATAAACACCTAACCACACCCCCATACCTATTCTTCCCGTACATAGCCACTCCCCCATCATCTCCCTCCGCCTACCTACCTAAACATTTACATCCATCTAAGGCAATTTACCATCACCCTAAGACAATGAATTGTACTCCTCCCACTATTTTAAAGCCAAGACTTAAAACTATACCTTTCATTTTACCGCTCTTAATTACACTATATTTGCTAACTAGATATGAAGTTCTAAATTACTCAGGATTCCACTACCCCAAATACCAAACTAGTACCCCCTTAACTTCACTAGGTACTGAATATACCACCCTCTATCTGGCCTCAAATATCACTAGGCCTACTTACCAGTATTTTAACAGTACTAACCAAAAGCACCCTAAATCCAAATATGGTCTAAAACTACTATTTAAACTCATGAAACTATTAGAGTACTTAAGAAAAAATATAACTAAAGACGGTGACATCCATCCCAACCCAGGCCCATCATCAACCCCAAACTCTGAAACTCCACCATCTTTTCCCAGGTCATCCACCTCCCTCCTATTTTATCACCTAAATATAAGAAGCCTAAACAATAAGGTACACAACCTACATGCCCTCTTAGCTACTCACCTCCCTGACATAATATGTCTAACAGAAACCTGGCTTAAACCTTCAACTAAAGATAATGAGATCCTTCGACCTGGTTATAACACATTTAGGGCTGATCGTACGTGAGATCCTTCGACCTGGTTATAACACATTTAGGGCTGATCGTATGTGAGATCCTTCTACGTGGTTATAACACATTTAGGGCTGATCATACTAAGACAAAGGGAGGTGGGATTGCCGTATTTTACAAGAACACATTAAATGTCACACTAAACCCTACTCAACCACCCAAGACCTCCAATGCTGAAATGCTGGCTCTACAACTACAACTCAACAAACAAAAAAGCTTAAATCTAATTGGGATCTATATCCCCCTGGGAATAACTCTGACACACTGGAGAATACTCTAAATTGGTTAGCTAACAACTGCCCTCAAGAAACTATAGTGTTGGGTGATGTCAACATTGATTGGAACCTATGCCTATCGGATTCCAACCCCACTCATATAAACCTCTATGGATTCTCTCAGACTATATCCTCATCCACCAGAATAGGTAATTCCAACCAAAAAGAGAGTATTCTTGATTGGATACTCATTAATACTCATCCCCATATGTATACATCTGGAACCATTCCCAATGACCTCAGTGATCACCTCATCACATATATTAGAAAAGACAAAATAGAAATCTCTAAACTGCCCATTTACAGGTCCATCAGGAATAAGAAAATGTTCGACCTCACAAAATTTCAAATGGAACTTAAATCTTGTAATTGGTCAATGCTAAAGTATCTCCCCTGGATGATGCTGTAACAAATTTTAACTCCACATTCCTAAGCATACTAGATTCTCATGCTCCAAAAAGATCAATCAGAATTAAAGCACAAATAGTACCATGGCTAACAAAAGACTCCATATCAAAAATCAAACTCAGAAACAAAGCATGGGACAAATGGCGTGTAACAAAGTTACCCCTAGACCGCATTAAATTCCAACAGCTAAGGAATGAGACTAAAAAGGCCATTACAAATGACAAAAAGGATTACTACTGCCAGCTGCAATATAAACATCAAAACAATCCTCAAAAGTTCTGGGTGGGCTTAAATAATCTTCTCCAACCGGGTAAATCCAACACTCCAACCCCAGGAACATTAACTGATAAAAGCCCAGTAGAAGTAGCAAATACATTTAATATTTACTTTACAGAGACTATTCAATCCTTAGCCAACCAACTATCGGCTACCAGGACCTCAATAACAGATCCCATATCTAAGTCACTCATCTCCCTTAACCTCCAACCTGTCTCCACTTCCCTCATCCGATCCTTATTGAAAAAGCTAAAGCCAACTACCCTTTCTGCAGATCTTCTCCCAGCCGAATATCTGCAAAAAGCTGCAGATGTCATAGCATATCCCGTCTCAATCCTAATTAATCAGACCACAACCGAGTCCACAATCCCCTCAATATGGAAAATATCCTATGTTATACCACATCATAAAGGGAGCTCATCCACAGAACTTTCAAACTATAGGCCAATAGTCATATTGTCACCACTTGCCAAAATCATGGAAAAATGTGTACAAAAACAACTTCTACACTATCTTACCCAGAATAATCTACTAACCAATTCACAACATGGATTCAGACCCCACCGAAGCACAACCACTACCCTCCTCTCTTTTACCGACACTATTAACCATAACTGGAATGATAAAAGAATATCCTCGGCTCTCTTTTTGGACTTGTCTAAAGCCTTCGATATGGTTGACCACCAGCTACTACTCCACACTTTGAAAACCCTGAACTTAGACAACCAAGCCATAAACTGGTTTTATGCTTACCTGTCTGATAGGCAACAAGCAGTACTCTGGCAGAATAAGCTCTCGCGCCTATTATCTAATACCATAGGGGTTCCTCAAGGCTCTATATTAGGACCTCTTCTCTTTTCAGTCTTTATCAATGACCTCTATACAGTCATCCCTGAGGCCTCTTGTATTCAATATGCAGACGACTCTACATTAGTATGTTCTGATACTTCCCCAGTCAATTTGCTATCTACAACCCAGCACATTTTTACTGCAGTAGAAAATTGGCTATCAGGGCGTCATTTGATCTTGAACCCAAACAAAACCAAACTACTACTCTTCCATCCAACCCATAAACCCTCTCCCATATCATTTACCATACAATCCAACAATGGGACTATCATCTTCCCAGACTCCTATACTAAACTATTAGGAGTTACCATAGACAATAAACTTAAATTCGACATGCACATTAACCATACCATTAAAACAGTAAACAATAAACTCGGGTCATTGTACAGGATTAAAACTTTCCTAACTCCAATTCCCAAAGTGGCCATTTCCCGCTCACATTTTTTCCCTACCCTTCTCTATGCCTCTCCTGTGCTTACTAACCTTAACAAATCCGACCTAAACAAACTCTCATCTTGCTATAATCACATTGCCAGATTTGCAACTGGTATGCCCTATAGAACTCACCACTGCACTAACCTAAAAAACCTAGGCTGGATAGAACTACCTAACCTTCTCCAGATGAACCAACTCATAGAAGCTTTTAAAATTCTCAAACAACCTGATAACACTCCTGCACTGAAAAATTTAATTCTTCCCTATTCCAATCTAAGCTGTCTTCGCTCATCAAATAGGCAACTTGTCCAAACTATCAAATCCCATAACTCAGGGGGTGACTCTCTGTTTGCCAATGTCATTGGAAAAATATGGAACTCCCTCCCCTGTAACCTTACTTTTACTACCTCCCTGGACCAATTCAAAAAGAAACTAAAACTCCATTTTAAGTCACATTGGCTTTGCCAGTGCTCTAACCCAGATTAGCTCTCCTCACTTAACCTAGATCTCTTTCTCCCCATACTTATCCTAGTTTAACAACTTAACTTTTATCTTCAAAAGACCGAACACAATTTTTCCTTGTCCAATCTCTAACCATATCTGTAACCCCTAAACCTCTGTTAAAAAGACAACCTAGGGTATGAACCTATAACCTTAAACCAGAACATTGTATAGTATTCAAGCTCAAAGGCTGCTATTATCCTTTAACCTAACATGCTTTATAATATTTGTATAGGAACCATTGTATTTTTTTTGGATAGCTATTGCTAGATTGTTTTTGTTATGATATATACTGTATATCTTTCTCCTTAACTGGACTACTAAATGTAATAATATGTAATATTGAACATGTATGTAACCTTCTGACATTATGGAGCTTTTCTCCCCGGGCCTCCGCTGAAAATGGACATGTATCCAGTCGGACGATCCCGGTCAACAAATGTAAAATAAAATAAAATAAAATATTGGAGCATTCACAGGGCAGCATGCATCATTCTCTCTGAAGGAGTACGAAGGTTTAGCAGTCTGAAAGTATATAGGAGCACAGCCACTGAGGCAGAGCTGGATCCAGCACTAGGCGACTAAGGCAGTCACCTAGGGCCCACTGGCTGGGAAGGGGTTCACCAGCAAGGGGGGGGGGGGTGCCACAATATTTACTCTATATTTAAATAAAAAAAATACACAACTTCTTTAATGGGATTCTTCTTTAAGAACACCATCTGCGTCACAGATTTACATCCCTGTGTGCGTGCACGAGTCGGCACACATCTGCTGCTTACTTCTTCTTTTCTTTTTTACAACTGCAGTTTAAATACACAACGTTCCTGCCCACGGAGCAAAATGACAAATGTTAGCAATAAAGTGCTTTGTGTGTGTGAAATGCCCTAGTCAGAGGTAGTAGGTTAGTTAATTTACCCAGCCTCAAACCCTGTACCGTGGCTACAGAAGACAATGGCCTCAATCCTCTACACCAACTACCTCAGCATGTTTTCAACGACTTGTGAGTTTCCGTGCATTTTCAAGGAATTGTGAGCTTTAAGGCAAGGAAAGTATACTGCTGCTCATGCTAAGTCTGTTTTAAATGTGCAACTGTTTTGTTTAGCGACTGTTTGTCATTGTTTGTGCTCTAGAATTGAAAAGCAGTATTAGTAGCACAAGAGGTAGCATATTTGCTGGTGATGCAGAAGGCTGCGGGTTCTACTCCCACACCATATAGATGAATTTCTGATACTGTGTTATACTTTAAGGGAGGGTGTGCTGCAGCCTTCAGTGTGTTTGCTTTTGGTTGAGATGGCTAGTGACTATGAACCCATTGTCAGTTTGTCATCCATTCCCTATTGCAATAATACCAGCTTACCAATTTTTCTTTAATGTAACATAGGCAATTTATTTTTCAAGGGCAACAGGCACTGAATTTGTAGATGAAGTGCTGACATATACAGCTGTTTGCTAGCAGCAACCTGTTCATTAGTTGCACATCTCTTTAATATGAATTATTCATATGGCTTTTACTTCTCCAGAGATTGTGCACACTGGCTGATATTGGTGGATTGTAATGACAGGAGTGGCCTTTTATGGTTGAAATGTTCTGAAATTGGCCGTTTTGTCATTACTGGTAAATATGTTTTGTTATGTTGCTTACTGGAAAAATGTTCAAAACTACAAATTTAAAACACACTCTAACAAGTGGTGCTGTATTAAACAAGGGATATAATTTAATACAACCAGGAAGTTGAATCAAAGAACACGTGCATGTATGTATGATCCTAAAAATGTGTGCAAGGGGCCTATGCTTTAAAAACTGCCCAAAAGCAAACTTAATCCACAACTGCCAGATGCATTTTCTTTGAATGTGTGTTTCAATGCTGTTTCAGTGAATGTGAGTTTCAAAGGCAGAGACGTTTTAATGCTAAGTCTGTTTTCAATGTGAGACTGTATTGTTTTGTTTAGCAAATGCCTATCAGTGTTTGTGCTATAAAATTTGAAATAAAAGTTTTAAATTAAATCCAAATATCTGTAATCATTGTAGAAGTAAAGATGAAAATAGTCTGCACACCGAGAGGTTTGAACAGTGTTTATGCTAACTGGGGAGAAATAGCCATGTAAATGAACAATGAAACGGCTGCAGGGAGGGGGGGGGGGTGGCTGCTGTGTTTGCAGGGGGCTGTAGGTAGGGCCGGCTGCTGTGTGTGTGTGTGTCTGTGTGTGCGTGCTTGGGGGGGGGCTGGCCCATTACCCTGCCTAGGGACCCATTTGACTGTGATCCGGCTCTGCACTGAGGTGATTTGGAAACAATTTGAGGACAGCACCCCTGTGTGCCTTCTAAGGGAAATGTATCAGGCATGGTCCACTGGAAAGAGGTCCTGGGGTAGATTCAGGACATATTGGATGGATTATAGCTCTCAGATGACCTGGGAAGAGCTAAGGACATACAGGAAGAGCTAGGAACTACTGCTGGTGGATAAGGAAGCCTGGTCTGTGTTGTTATCATGACCTTCAGAAGCAGTTTTTCAGTGTATCGTGACTACAACAAAACATCAGAATATCAGGATGGTTTGTTAAATAATGACAAAGACAATAAGTTACACCAAAGCACAGTCCCTGCACGTAAAGCAACTGCCAGGTCTCAAAAAACATTCCAAAAAACAACATAGACCAGCAGACAATGGTGCCCCTTAAAAACAATATGCTTTAATACTAAATACTAAATAATGCCAAAAGGCACACAGAAAAGGCAAAAAGCCTACAATACAAAAATCCAAACCGGTTTCGGCTTACAAATTAATCCTTCATCAGTGAAAATACAAAAGGCAAATCAAGAACCAAAATGGCTGCTTGCCTTATATAGAGAGCTCCTGTCAATCATCATTACCAACACTTAGTATACTACAAATGTTCATTTAAACCAGGGGGGAAAGACCACCTACCCAAATTGATGATCCATCTTTTTTCTAATTTGTTCAAAATATCATGCCAACCAGGAATCTTTCCTCTGTTGCCCTGAATCTTATCAATAATAGTAAAATTAAAATTTGCACTTGGATGTTTCAGTGTGTGTTTATATAAAGTGTTGTTGATGCCAATGTCAGATAAATGCTCTGCAATTCTAAATTTGATGGGCCTGGAAGTCTTCCCGACACAGAATGCAGAACAACTACATGTAACCAAATAGATGACCCAGTCGGACTGACAATTGGCAAATATAGAAATATTATAAAGCGTACCAGTGTTGCCACTAGTAAAACATTTGGTTTTGTTCATCCTACAGCAATAAACACAGTGGCCACAAGGGAAGCAACCACTTAGACGATCATTTAAGAGGGTTCCCTGAATATTGGTCCCTAAGGGACAATGTCCCTTCTTGTAATGATTACAAAGGGACCCCAAATTCCTACCTTTCCTGAAAAAAAACACGCACCTATGATTAATAAATTCACACAATCTTTCATCAACCAAAAGTATATTCCAATTGCGTTGTACACTATCAATTAGGCTAGTAGTATTCCGACCATAAGTAGTAATCAAACGCAATGTTGAAGTATTACTGGACTCAGTCTTATTGTAATTCAACAGTTCTTCTGTGCATAGAATCAATTCCTAGCTGATAATACTTGTCCCAATTTGTAGCCCCTTTGAATAAACCTGGCCATGAGGTCATCACGATGTGTTAAATACGTGGAGTTGTCTGAACATATATGTTTAACCGTCATATACTGAGACCTAGCTATATTTCGACATATATGTGGTGGATGATAGCTGGTGGCATGGAGGTAGGAGTTGTACTGGGGGAACTTACGGTGAACCACAGTATTTAAAGTGTTGTCAGAATTCTTGGTAACCAACACATCCAAAAAGATCATCTCATCCTTACTGTAGTTGACCATAAACTGAATTCCCCACTTGTTCGAATTTAAATAATCAACAAACTCCTGCAGATACAAAAAAAAATCAGACCTCCAAACCAACCAGCAATCATCCAAATACCGCCTCCATATGTCCATGTCCTTCAGAAAAATGTTGTGATTAGAGTCATAAATCATTTGAAGCTCTAAGAAAGCCATAAATACATCAGCATAAAATGGGGTGAAAGAAGCACCCATGGCTGTTCCCCTGATCTGTAAATAAATGGTATTCTGATACAAAAACACATTCTTCGTCAGGACATGTTCAGTCATATCAAGCAAAAAGGCATTAAAACTAGATGTATATAGTCCAGAAACCTCCAACCAATATTGCAAAGCCTCAATACCAGCCCTATGAGGAATATTCGTATATAATGATGACACATCGAGGCTACACAATATCCAATCAGATTCCAGTTGTGAATCAGAGACAATTTGTAGGAATTTGGTTGTATCCTGAATTCTAGATCTGACCAGGGGGAGCAAAGGTTTTAAATATTTGGTTAAATATTGAGACAAGTTCAGTTAAAGAACCACGGCCAGAAACAATAGGTCTACCCCGTGGATTTTCCAGATTTTTATGTACCTTAGGTAAAAAATGGATGTAAGGCAAAACCGGGTCAAAGACAGTCAATTGTTGTTTGATATACTTAGAAATAGTGCCATCTTCTTCAGCTATAGATAAAAAAATTATCAATTTGTTTTTTTATAAAAAGCAGTAGGATCTAAAGGCAAATGTGTATAATAACAAACATCAGATAACTGTCTCAAAGCCTCCCTATTGTATTTGGCCCAATCTTGTACAACCCCTGCTTCCCCTTTGTCAGCAGCCAAAATTACTAATTCATGGTTAGAAGCTAACATTTGTATCACATTCAACCTTTGAGACATTATTATGGCCTGCTTGATGTTCCCTACCACCAAAATGTAAATCCCTAAGTACACTTCTCTGTAAGAGCAAAACATTAGGGTTCCTAGGTGGTGAAAATGTGGATTTATGATAGCGGAAATCCTCATGAGAGCCAGAAATAGATTTGTCCTGAAAGAAAAGTTTTAAATTCAATAGCCTACAGAAGGAAAGAACAGCATTAGCAAACCTGTCCTCAGCAACAAATAAACCAGGAATAAAAGACAATCCTTTATTCAGAACATTAATCTGCACTGATGACAGAGTGTGTGAAGAAATGTTAAGCACATAGCAGTTATTTATTTCTGGGCAAACATGCGTAACAAGTCCTCCATGTTTTGCACGGCACTTATGTTTTCTTACCCCCCTCCTTTGTGTATACCTAAAGGGGTGCTGTTATTTCTTTTGGGTATAGGTGAGTCTGTGATGCCCTGCACATCAGATTCAACAGCAGAGGAAGAATCCTCAGCTGAAGTCTTGTGTTGTGACCCTGATTGTTTTAAAATGGAACGTGGTCTCTTCTTTCTAGTGACAAAACGAGGTGAATTCTGAAATCTGAAATCTTTGGTGATCATCTAAGTGGTTGCTTCCCTTGTGGCCACTGTGTTTATTGCTGTAGGATGAACAAAACCAAATGTTTTACTAGTGGCAACACTGGTACAGTTTATAACATTTCTATATTTGCCAATTGTCAGTCCGACTGGGTCATCTATTTGGTTACATGTAGTTGTTCTGCATACTATGTCAGGAAGACTTCCAGGCCCGTCAAATTTAGAATTGCAGAGCATTTATCTGACATTGGCATCAACAACGCTTTATATAAACACACACTGAAACATCCAAGTGCCAATTTTAATTTTACTATTATCGATAAGATTCAGGACAACAGAGGAAAGATTTCTGATTGGCATGATATTTTGAACAAATTAGAAGAAAGATGGATCATCAATTTGGGTGGTCTTTTTCCCCCTGGTTTAAATGAACATTTGTAGTATACTAAGTGTCTGTAATGATGACTGACAGGAGCTCTCTATATAAGGCAAGCAGCCTTTTTGGTTCTTGTTTTGCCTTTTGTATTTTCACTGATGAAGGCTTAATTTATAAGCCAAAACCGGTTTGGATTTTTGTATTGTAGGCTTTTTGCCTTTTCTATGTGCCTTTTGGCTTTATTTAGTATTTATTATTAAAGCATATCTTTTTTAAGGGGCACCATTGTCTGCTGGTCTATGTTGTTTTTTGAAAGACAACAAGTTACCTAAATGGCAAATTAATAGCTTGTTTGGATATTTAATCCAACCTCACAGGCAACTAAATTTTAATTCAGGTGACAGAAATGGTCTGCTTCAAAGCCTTTTCAGAGAAAGCTCTTGCCTCACTGATGTCTGCACGATATATGTGGCACAGGCTAGCATCTATGATAAGGTTTAACATGCACTGCAGAATGTGCAGAATGTCCAAAGTACCTCTCAGGTAAGAATGCCTGACTTGCTGTTCACTCTCAAAATCTCTGCCGTCTAGCAAGATGATGAAGAGAAAAAAATGCACAAAGGATGTGCGAGTGTGTGTGTGTGTGTGTGTGTGTGTGTGTGTGTGTGTGTGTGTGTGTGTATGTGTGGGGATGTGCAGACACAGAAAGGATGTGTGTGTGCATATGTGTGTGCGTGTGTGTGTGTAGGAATGTGCAGACACAGACATGATGTGCGCGCGCACGTGCGCGTGTGTGTGTGTGTAGGGATGTGCAGACACAGAAATGACGTGTGTGTGTGTGTGTGTGCGTGTGTGTAGGGATGTGCAGACACAGAAATGTGTGTGTGTGTGTGTGTGTGTGTGTGTGTGTGTATGTGTGCGCACACGTGTGTGCGTGTGTGCAGGGATGTACAGACACAGAAATGATGTACGTGTGTGTGTGTGTGTGTGTGTGTGTGTGTGTGTGTGTGTGTGTGTGTGTGTGTGTGTAGGGATGTGCAGACACAGAAGTGATGTGTGTGTGTGTGTGTGTGTGTGTGTGTGTGTGTGTGTGCGTGTGTTTGTGTGTGTGTGTGTGTGTGTGTGTGTGTGTGTGTAGGGATGTGCAGACACAGAAATGGTGTGTGTGTGTGTGTGTGTGTGTGTGTGTGTGTGCGTGTGCGCGTGTGTGTATAGGGATGTGCAGACACAGAAATGATGTGTGTGTGTGTGTGTGTGTGTAGGGATGTGCAGACACAGAAATGTGTGTGTGTGTGTGGGTGTGTGCAGGGATGTGCAGACACAGAAATGATGTACGCGCGTGTGTGTGTGTGTGCGTGTATGTGCATATGTGTGTGTGTGTAGGGATGTGCAGACACAGAAGTGATGTGTGTGTGTGTGTGTGTGTGTGTGTGTGTGTGTGTGTGTGTAGGGATGTGTAGACCCGGAAATGATGTGTGCATGTGTGTGCGTGCGCGCGCGTGTGTGTGTGTGTGTGTGTGTGTGTGGTTGTATGTAAGGGTACTGACAGAGGACAACTTGTTGAACAAACTGAAGTACTACAGTGTTTCATTTTACCGAATTGTTGGAAAGCATCTACAAACACAATTATAGTCATTTTTTTTTTTTTTTGTAAAGGCTACTTAGCCACTCCAAGGTGTTTTACATTATTAACAACATGCTAAAAGTGTGACTCTGGAATGTTGACATCATACTCAGCCTGAAAGAAATCCCACTAAAAAGTTAGATTGCAATGCAGCCTCTTATCAGACAATGTAAACATTGTATTTAAATAATAACTGACTAGAGAAGTTAATGGAGAAACATGAGGAAGTTACTGATAATGATAAAGTAAACAGCGGTACACTGTAATTTTACATTAAGAAAACATTCCTACATTCAGATTGTTTTTATAATATGCTTAATCATCAAGAGACGATATGAGACTGCGAATTTCACGTGTATGCCTTAGATATCTAGATGTTTTACAACCGATAAAATGTCACAAACTCAGCATTCAGGAGCGCAGAGTCTAAAATTATGAATCCTTTTGTTGTCAACAGTATTCAGACTTTCACAAAGGTCACCTGTCATCATGGACTTGTTAGCAATGAATTACAGAAAGTCTTTCTGCCACATTAATCTCCCTTCTACTTCCCCTTCAAGTTAAAGACCCTGTAGCAATGTACTGTAGTACATTCAGTTGTTAAAGGATATTTCTTTATTATTTATTTATTTATTCATTTATTTGTCTTTGTTTACTGGGAAAGTTCAACTGAGTAATACCCATTTTCAGTGGAGGTCCGGTTAGAAAAGCTCTTTTTGTTTACATTGCATAATATTAGCTTCCAGTCAGACACAGAGTAATTACATTTCTATCTACATTTATACACAAACAATAGTAATTTCTATTTACATTTATACACAGTTACATTTCTATTGACATTTGTACACAAACAGTAGTTACATTTCTATTTAACATTTATACACAAAGAAAGATTTTACAGAGTTGAAACTTACTGAAGAGAAAGCAAACCTGCAACTTGGTGGATTGTAACGGCAGCAGTAGTGGATAAAAATTGTGTTTTCATTTCAGTAAGAGGTTGAGAATATTATGTCTAAGAAGAGTAGTTGAGTAGTATCGTACAGTGAAAAGGTTTTAACCCTGTGATAAGCGTGTGCAGAACAAGGATTGGATAAAATGTTTGGCTTAAAACTATTGAGTTTGTCGGAGAGTTTTATTTGTGTGGAGATACTATTCCAGAGTTTAGCAACATACTGGGAGTACAGCGAGTCTCCCACAACATTACTTGACTTATTTGTAAGTTATAAGAATTTGTTACTAGAATGGAGGTCCCTTGCTGGACTGTAGGGTAGTAACAAGTTTTGTAGTGCAGGGAATTTTTTTGGATGATGAATGAGTTTGTGTGCTGCAGTCAGTAGTGAATATGTTAGACAGTTGTGCAGTTCAAGCCAACTGAATTGCTTTCAGCTAAGACAATGGTGGGTCCTATGAAGGAGACTGGTGGCAAATTTAGCTATTTTACTGCAGCAGGAGGCAAATTTCTTTCTTTGGGTATCATTTATGTTTGTTAGGGGAGGAGAGGCATATAAGACAGTTGGCAGTGAGAAGGTGGTGACTGGAGTTTTTCTTGCAGTATCTTTAAGGAATCCATTGATCCTATAAAGGGACCTAGTTTCTGGTGTAGATTTAATGGTGTGCAGTATATGCTGGTCATATTTGAGACTGTCATCTATTATAATGCTTAGAAATTTTCTGTGAGTTACAGTTTCAATGACAGGATTATTTGCTAACTTTATGGCACAAGATTGCTTTTGATTTTGACAACTTTTTGAGGTGCAAAGCATTAACTTAGTTTTCTTGGGGTTGAGTAGGAGGTTTAATTCTTTGAGTCAGGTTTCTATAGAGGAAAACGATTTTTGAGTAATGTCTTGGCACTTATTTATTATTGAGGCCACACATATTAATGCTGAGTCGTCTGCATGCTGAACTAAACTAGCATGGTGAGTGGAGGTGTGGACGTCATTAATAAATTATTAAATAGCAGAGGATCCAGGACTGATACCAGGAACTTCCTTTGGTCTGACTCTACATGGTAACATTTCAGGAACCTCAACATGTCAGCCTGTAAGGACTGAGAATGTACATAAGCTTGTATTTAAGGAGGCGTTCAACCTGTTTCCCAGCATGCTGGCTCAAGCAAACACCAATGCAGTGAGTAACTAACAAGGTAACAATGATTTTACTACATGTAGAAGTCACACTTTCAAGCTTGAGCAGCTCACCAGCAACTATGTTTTGTAATGGTATGAAATTTTGCACCTAGAGGAGTGCATTAATCGTGAATGCGTTCCTCAGGAGCTACATGTCTCTAAATTCCCAGACCCTTTGTATCAGAAATTAGTATCTTTATTCAACATCACTGGTCTAGCACTAATGAAAGCATTTATTAAGAGTTATCAGAGTGATTTTGTTATTTCAAGAACACAATGGAAATCAAAATAGCAATTTTCACTCTTTAAAAACACTGTATGTTGGAATCAGTGCTAAAGCCGATAGACTCAAAGCTTCCATTATCAATAGGAAGTAAAAGAAACTTCAGCAAGATCTAATGGCATATGCAGCTGGACTTGCTTATCCACTGACCAACAGCAGGACATCATTTCAAGGGTGTCATGGTATTAACACAGTTATGACTTCAGACCAACAGCAGGACATTGTTTCAAGGGCGTTATGGTATTAACACAGTTATGACTTCAGACCAACAGCAAGAAAGTTGAGAGGTATTGTTTGCATTATAAACCAAAGTATTACAATCTGTCAAAGAAGAAAAGGACTACTTTCCATCAGATTTGCAAGAACAAAGATCTCAGTCATGAAACCAGATAAAGGTGGCATGTTGGTGCTTATGAGTACCACCAAGTACAACCAAGCTATTCCTGACATTTTAGACGATGGTTCCAGTTATTGTGAAGTTACTATGGATATGGTCAATAGAAGCTTTTCTACCACTGACCACATTTTATTTGACTTATTCTGTCAAGGAAACACAGAGTATGATACTCTTTCCTTTTTGATGGTGGAACACCAAAAGATGGCTAAGTTTTTTGGGATTCCAAAGGTGCACAAGGATTGGAGCAGACCACCTTTTAGACCTATCATTTCTGCAGCACATTCCAGGCTATTCAATTTTACTGGACCACATTTTGAGTCCAGTTGTCCAGAGTTCACGGCATTATTTACATGATTCCTGAAACCTTTTGGAATTGCTCAATGGTTTTCCAGTCCAGAGCAGACCATCTGTATTTGTATCCCTTGATGCTGTTTCACTTTACACCAGTATTCATCAAGAAGTAGGTGTTAAATACATCAGGGAATATCTAAGCAACTTCACAACTTTTCATCACAACAAAATTTACACGGTCTGTCCCTTATTAGTTCTTGCATTAGGTAAAAACGTTTTCACTTTTGCTCACAAGCCATACGGACAAACTTCTGGGGTGGCTATGGGAGCAAGAGTTGCCCTGGTGTTCGCTAATTTGATGATGGCTATGTGGGAATGCAAGTTCCTTAAGGAACATCTTTTATCTAAAATAATTTTATTCTACCCTAGATACATTGAGGACATTTTTGTAATGGGACAGAGACTGGGATGATTTCAAATGTATTTGTGAACTACTTGAACAGAACTACAGACTTCCTGAAATTTACTGTTACTGCGTTTGTACATCAAACAAATTTCCTTGACATCTCTTTGACCAATAATGTTGATATGGGTGTTTCTGCTAGCAGGATTTTTAGGAAGGACACTTTTATTAATCAGTACCTCTACAGAGACACCTTGCATCCCAAGCATAAGAACAAAGGGATTGTCAAAGGTCAATTGATAAGGATAAACTAGCTGACCACTGATGAAACTGTCTTTGCTCAGGAATTGGTCAGACGAAGGTCATTTTTATGGATTGAAGATATGATCAGTCATGGTTGGAGGTTCTAGAAAAGGAAGTGCTTTTGTTAAGACAATCTATGGCACGTCTCATTTTGGCTGGACAACATCCACTTTCTCCCTTAGGAAGTTGTAAAACTCCAGTTTTGGACACACCATAGTCCCCTGTGTTTTAGATGTTTTTTTCTATTCAAATTTCTAATGAAATGTGGACAATTAGAGACAATATTGCCACAAATTGCGAAATTATCCTTGGGAACATTGATTCAGTGAACATTTTGGGAGAAAAACCCAAGTTTACTTTTAATAACCCTTGGAATTTTAAATTGTTAATTGAACAAGAATACAATGTGAAACCCCTTGTCACACAAGATGGTTTCTTCGGTACCTTGAAATGCAGTCATTGTAAGGAGTGTAGGTATTTAAGCAATTCATCTTCGGTCAAGATTATTTGGGCAAAGAAGAATTACAATTGTGTTTCTAAATTTGTTCTTTGCTTGCTGGGATTCCTTTGATTGTTTTTATGTGGGAAAAACTATCACATTTTTAACAGAAGGATTTATGAACATCTACTAGCAATCAATGAAAGGGACTTTAACAATGCCTTAGTGAAATATGCAGCAGTATGTAGCAATTTTAGAAAGCACACTTTTTTTGTTTTGGATTTGGTGAATGCCAATATTTACACTGGGGATTACAAGACATTGCTTGAATGCTGTGAAAAAATCATGGCAGATTAGACTTAGGGCATATTGCGCCCCAGGTCTGGATGAATCCATTAACATTATGTTTTTTATTGCTGCAAAACTTGTAATGTTTTTATTAAGCAAATGTGAGACAGTTTTATCAAGGGTTCTTTGGTTTTGCTGCTATCACTTGATGGGACAACTCCTACCAGTCTTTTAATTACTATCGGTCATTTAAGTCATGTGACCTTTCACTGCACTTTAAATGTTGGCTGCATCTTTTTACAATTTTTTTTTCTGAAGAAGTTCATAAGATATTAAAGAAGAATGAAAGTGCTTAATTTTTGAGTCCTGAGCCTTTCCTTTGTTGCTTGTTTAGTTTCTGCAGAGGAGAAAGACTTTTGGTAAAGTCTTGGAGGTTATTTATTGTTGAGGCCACACACATTAATGTTGAGTCATCTGCATACTGAACTAAACTAGCATGGTGAGTGGAGGCTACTAGTAAATATATTAAATAGGAGAGGACCAAGGATACAGTCCTGAGGGACACCTGTAGTAACTGGTTGAAAGGATGAGCAGGTTTGTTGCCATTTAATGGTTTGTTGCCTTCCAGACAGATAACTAATGAACCACAACAAGGAGTATTGTGAATGTTCTATTGAGGAGAGTTGAATGAGCAGTTGCTGGTGTGAGACGGTATCAAATACTTTTGACAAGTCCAAGAACATGGTGAACACAAGCAGACCATCATTTCTACGTTGGTTTATTATGTTGGTAAAATGTAGCACAGCAGTAGTGGTGCTGTGCTGGGGCCTAAAGCCATGTTGTGTTTCTGAGAGCAGGTTATTTAAGGTTAGGTATCACCTGTATCTGGATGCTTTTCTCTAATATTTTTTGAGGACGGAAGAGAATCGCTATCGGTCTGTAGTTATTAAACTCTGTAGATATGCAGCCTTTGTGCAGTGGGATGATGTAGGATTTTTTCCACAGTGATGGGAAATACCTTTCTGCTATGAACCTATTTATTAGTAGGAGCACAGGGAAGGGTATGACTTCTGCAGCTATTTTTAGGAAGTCTGATGGTAGCTGGTCTACAGCTACAGAAGTAGTTTTTAGTTTAAGGAGCAACTTCCTTATGAGTGAGATAGGTACTACACTAAAATCGAAGAGCTGTAGGTGGTTTTGATTGAACAGGGGTAGAGTGACGGGGCAGATGTATTAGTGTCTAAGAGAGATACTACTGATTGCATAAAGTAGGAATTAAACGGTGTGAGGATAGAGTCTGTCATATGGTCTGTTTTTAGAGCAGGACTAATGGTCTTGCCAGGGTGTTGCAGTTTATTTAGTAATTACCAAAACATTTTGGGCTGTTTATGTGTTTGTCTTGTAGGCTGGTATAGTATGTTTGCTTTTCCTGTTTGACATTGACCTTTGCAAGATTTCTAAGATGTCTAAATTGCGGAAGGGCATTATGAGTTCTATTTTATACCAGTTTTTCCAGGCGTTATCCTTTGTATCATGATTTATTTTCTTTGCTTTCTCAGCCATAATGCGGGGTTGGACATTATTCTTTTATTACGTATTGGTGTTAGATTATTTAAGGTCTGTAAGAATACTTTATTAAAGTGCTCTACAGCAGTATCTTGTGGCACTGTTCTAAGTACATTCTAGTTATATTTTTTTAGTGTTTCATTGAAAATACATTTGCTGAAACTGGTTGTATTTCATAGTTGATTATAGATAATATGTTCATCTAGGTTATGGTGAGTTCTAATAACATATGTTGGTATGTAGTCACTTATGCTATCTGACAGGCTATTTAGTCAGTTTGACTGGTTTGTGTGTAAGAATCCAATCTAATGTTGAGTGCTTCCCTGAAGTTTTATTGATTCTAGTAGGTGTGGTTATTAATTGTCTGAAGTTGTACAAGTTTATGGATTCAGTGGGGGTAGTGGAATTTTTGAGTTCCCAGTCTACATTTAAGCCTCTAAGCATTATATTTTCACGGTTAATTTGTTGGGATGTTTCCAGCAATATCAACATTATTTCACAGTGGTATATAAACTGCTTCGAAACATGTAGTTTTCCTATTGTTGAATTTTAGGAGTTATTAGTAGCTCAGCATTGTTAAATGTGGGTATTTACTGTGGAAGTAAGGTGATGGTTACGGAATTTTTTTATAGATGGTTGCTACACCGCCTGCACACTTGTTTTGTCTGTCTTGCCTGAGTATATTGTATCCTGGGGGGGTGTACTGTATCAAGGGGGGGTCTCATTATCCTTTATTTCTTTTTTAACTAGGTTTTGGTACCTATGACTACATCAGGAGTATATGTGGCAAGGTAGGGCTGTATCTCATGGATTTTATTCAACATACTTCTTAGGTTTGTAATTAGTAAGTTGAGTTTGATTCTGATTTTTCCTCAGATGTATTAGATGACTGGTTTATTTTGGGATAGGTAGTGATGGTTTTATGAACAGTGGGGCCAGGGTTGGGGTGAATATCTCCACTAATTTTTTGAATTGATATTTTACAGATGGAAGAGTGTGGCCAGTTAAACTTTGGTCTTGGTTTGATATAGGATCATAAATTTGGATGCTTAGTTTTAAGATATTTATAGAAAAAGAAATCAGATGTGATTTGTTTGTAGAGATAGGGTGTTATGGAGAAAGGCAGGCTGGGTAGATATTGATATTCTATGCGAGGACTGGTTAAAGTCCTAAGTATCTGAAGGAGGTGGATTTGATAATTGGCAATAAAAGCTAGCAGAGTCAAGAAAAATAGTAATAAATCTGACTTAGGAGCATTTTATTTAACTTGGGTTTTATCTTTGTTGTAAATTAGGATAAATATGTTAGGAGGGTAATGGGTTGGTTGTAGAGATGTAATTTGATAGTTATAAAAGGCAAGTATTAAGACAATTTTTGAGAGAGTCGTGGGTGGCAAACTAGATTGTTGCTATTGGGAGTAAATATACTGACTGTTTTCCTACTGGAGGAAACTGATGGTACTGGTTAGGGGAATATGTGGGTGGTGCTATGGAAGTATAAATGTACAGTAAGGGGGTGAGTATGATTTGAGGGTAGGGTAGATGAGCCAAGTGAGCCAGAGCATTAGCGAGGGCAAATGAGCAGAGTTGAAAACTTGTCAAAAGATATAGAAAACAATCAGTGACTTAATGTAAACAGCCACAAATCTGCAGAGAGATAAGTAAAAGGAACAATTTTGTTTAAACAACCTCTGTGCTAGTATTTGAATTTCTTGGTTCTGTTGCTTTAAATCTATCATTCATTGTAATCAGCATCAGTCATGACTTTTCTTCTACCTACAGTATTTCTTTGGTGTAGTGTAGAACTCAGAAACCTTTCAGTGCCTTCATTTTCTTTCATTCGCAGCTCATGAAGTTCTCACCATCTCCTCTGACATTTAAATCTTGAACTGTTTTAGAAAAGAAATATCTCAACCTGTATGACACAGCAAAGACTGTACGCATTCTTTAGTTTTTCGCTGTTTTTTACTGACCAAAAAATGATAGTGCCTTCTACAGCAGGGGTCTTTGACATCCCCTGGTACTCGGCAAAGAATAAAGTAGGTCATCACAACATGGCTGGCTGGATGAATGCATGCATGGATCAACAGATGGGCTGTGACTTTCTGAAGTCAATAGTACAAAAGAACGTATAACAACTAAACTGAAACTCTTTTTCATTTTTCTTTTCAATTAGTTGATTATTGGAGGAATCAAGAGGGATCACTTACACTGAAACACTGCATAAACAAAATGCCAAGCACTTTTACTTTTGGACATTAAAGTGTTGCCATGTTATTTAAGAAAAGTAAAGACAGTATGGAATACTGAAAGTGGCTTAAAGCTGTCTTACCACATCTATAAAATGCACTGACAGACGCTGAAAACTAAGCAGAAGCCTGACAAGTAAGGCAGTTTGGGGTAAAACACCTATTCTTGACAGAATAACAGCTATAAATTCCAAAGGGAGAACAATAGGAGGAAACGTACCTACTTTGTCTAGGGTGACTTTTGAATATACCATGAAAAACGTTTTAGAAGTTTACAGTTACAGTAACTAAGAAAATTACAGACAGGCATTCACAGGGATTTATTAACAGCTAAATAGGTCTTGCTTACATGCAGATTTTTATGATTCAGAGATACATTAGCCAGAATAGGAAAATACCTCATTATGAGCTAATATGCACATCTCCGAAGTGCATGTGCAGTTCAGCACTTCCTGTGGTAGCAAACAGTGTTGGTGGCTGCATTGTTAAAGCAAAGACACCACCTCAGTCACTCTCACACACACACAAATGCATTGTAAATCATACATCTTCACACACACACACACACACACACACACACACACACACACACACACACACACACACACACACACACACACACACACACACACACACACTGTCCCTTATCTACCTGATCGCATTCACTCACTCATCCATTAAGGTATTCACAGACGTGCACGCACGCACGCACGCACGCACACACACACACACACACACACACACACACACACACACACACACACACACACACACACACACATATATTCACTGTGCCAGATATGCTCTGCAGCCGTGGCTAATGACTTCAATTAGAAACACTCAATCCGTGGCACAGAACCCCTCTGATAATACCCTTTTAGTTACAAGTATTTTTTAGGGTGCAATAAAATCCAAAAACACAGAACCGGACTTCAGTGTTGTGAAACAAGTAAAATAATGTACTTAATAAAACACTAAAACATGAGTGCTTTCATCAATCAAGGAGACTTCATCAGATAAATACATTTCCACACCAATAATCTTTTTATACTAAAATGTTAACAGATAAATGCATTACATCATCACCAAGTAATCATCTTCATTTACAACTCATCTGTTTCTTAAAGGTACCATTGCCAGGTTTCACCTTAAAAAGATTATATTTTCTCCCTTCCCAAGTGGGAATTTTTTTTATTCAAGGATGTTCCTGGTTCCTCGAAAGGAGGGAACTTAGAGACCTATTTTGGATCTCTCTTGGCTCAACACCTTTCTCAAGGTTCCTTCTTTTTGGATGCTTACTCTTCAATCTCTTGTTTCCTCTTTTAGTATCCCAGGCTTTTCTGGTGTCCTTGGATCTGAAATATGCTTACCTTCATATCCCTGTTCACCATCTCTTCAGGAAGTTTTTAAGTTTCTCTGTGTCTTCCTCTCCTTTTCAGCTCTCTGCTTTCCCTTTGGC
The DNA here is from genome assembly GCF_019279795.1 of Protopterus annectens. NCBI lineage: Eukaryota > Metazoa > Chordata > Ceratodontiformes > Protopteridae > Protopterus > Protopterus annectens. Next base: position 152,932,767 of record NC_056748.1, on the reverse strand, counting down.
CTCTCTACTACCCCAAGGGTATTCACAAAATGCCTAGCTACTGTGATTGCCTTCTGCAGGCCCTAAGGCATTCAGATTTTTCCTTATCTAGATTATCTGTTGTTTCAGGCTTCTCCCACTCAACTGTTACAGGATATGGAGTTCACCATCTCTCTTCTTCAAACTTTGGGGTTTACTATCAACTTTCAAAAGTCTGTCTTGACTCCCTCTCAGGATCATGTGTATCTGGGATGCAGGATTCAGACAGTGCCAATGTTGGCCTCTCTTCCACCTTCAAAGGAATTGTCATTGACAACTTTCTTTCAGTCTCTTCTTCCTCTGACTGCCATGAGACTCATGGCCTCTTTTATTCCAATGCTCCCTCTTGCTAGATTGCATATGCAGATGCTTCAGTTGTACCTCAAGTCAGTTTGGCTGCAGCACTGCTACCCTCTGGATTTCAGTGTACCTCTTCTTCCTTGTCTTAAGAAGGAATTCAAGTGGTGGATTCAATAGTTCACTCTCAACACAGGCCAGAACTTTCAGCCTCCAGTCCCTTCTCAAGAGCTGCTCACCGATGCCTGGAAAATGGGATGGGGGGGGGTTCTCTTGGTCACCTGAAAGTTCAGGGCCTCTGGTGTCCCCATCAGAAGTCAAAGCATATTAACATCAAAGAGATGAGAGCTCTGATTCTGTCCCTTCAGCCTTTTCACTGTGTGTTCTCTCCAGGCCCCTTGAAGGTGTACACAGACAACAGTGCAGTGATGTGGTATGTCAACAGGCAGGAGGCACAGAATCTTATCTCTACTTGAGGATAGCTCTTCAGGCTTGGAAAGTGGCTCTCAGTTATCAGTTACCTCTTCAGGCAGTATACATTCCTTCAGAACACAATCTAGTGGCAGACTGTCTGAGCACTGGCTCAAGAATGGATACTTCACAGAGACATGTTTCTGAAAAGGGTCCGTTAGTGGGGTAGCTTCTTCTCTTCTGTTCCAGAGCACCATGCCGTTTGGCGTACAAGATGGACTCCATTTCTTTTCCTTGGAAGGAGATGTTTCTTCACAATTTCCCTCCTTTTCCTCTACTTCCAAGAGTCCTACGCAAGATTCAGCTGGACTCCCCAAAAATCCTGCTAGTGACTCCCTTTTGGCTGAGACAGCACTGGTTCCCCCTCTTAATACATTTGGCCAGGGGCAATCAACACAAATTTCCTCACCAGGTGGACTTCTTCACACAGGACAAGAGGTCTGTTATCCATCCTCCCTTGTCCACTCTGCAACTGACACTGTGGGTGATAGGGGTTTGATCTCTTTCAGGCACCTCTTTTCTGAGAATGTGCTCTGGGTTTTACAGGGAGCAAGATAACCCTCAACCAAAAAATCTTACATGTCCAAATGGGAAAGATTTTCCATCTGGTGCCACACTGATAACCAGGACTCTTTTTCAGTGGGGTCCCTCTGGTCCCCTCTTATTTGTATGAGTTGTCTGGCCTGGCCTTTTCTTCTGTGAAGGACCATTTGTCAGCCATTTATGCTTGTCTGCCCTTGTATCCTTCTTTGACTTCTCATTTTGAGGTCAAACAATTTCTTACAGGCATCCTGCACATTAAGACTCCAAGAAAACCTATTCTTCTTCCTTGGGACCTTAATTTTATTTTGGAAAAACGGACTCAGGCTCCATTTGAGCCTGCAGAGTCTGCTTCTTTATAACATTGCACCTGGAAGACTGTTTTGTTGCTGGCTCTTACTTCTGCTCGGAGTGTTTCTGAGCTCCAGGCCCTTATGGCCATTCCTCCTTTTATGGTTTTTCTTGGGGACAGGGTGTCCCTTCATACTAATCCTTCTTTTATGCCCAGGGTAGTAAATGAGTTGCCCTTGAATCAGGCGGTATAACTCCCTTCTTCTTCCCTCCCCTCAGTCTGCTAGTGAGAGGATCCTGCATACCTTGGATTTGCACAGACAGCTCAGGTACTATTTAGATAAAACTAAGACAAATCGGTAGTCTCATCAGCTTTTTTCTTCCTTTCGTCCCAGGTCATTGGATTTCTCTCTTTCTAAGCAAACCATCTCCTCCTGGATATCTAAGTCCATTTCCTTTTGTTATTTTTTCATGGCAAATCTCTGTCTACTTCTGTTAGAGCTCATTGCTCTAGGGCTGTTTGCCTCTTTTGGTGCCTTCTTCAAGGGGTTGGACACCAGCTCCATCCTTGAAGCTGCCACTTGGTCTTCAGTGCATACCTGTACTAAGTATTATAAGTTGGAGCAGGTTTTGCTGAAATCACTTTATGTGGGTTTGTTGAGGGCTCTTCTCAGCCTTCCACCTCCCATTCTGTTTCTTGAGCGTTTTTACTTTCCCTTCTATGTAGACTACAACAACAGTGATATAAAAGGATGCAGTACGGTTGTGTAAAATCTAACATTCTCTTCACTGTTGCAGCATTTGCTCTCTCCCTCCAAACCCCTCTTGTTTGTTCTGCATTTTTTCCTTCTGAATTTGCACGGACTCCTTTGTCCTATAGAGAATATTCTGGGGCAATTCGTTTGTGGGTAGTTGCTTCTGTACATCCCTTTTACGCCCTACATTCCGTGTGGGGAGCATAGATGTGATGTACGGTGCATACAAGATCTTTAGGCTTTTGAATACTGCTCGAGTGTTGGCTGCCCCAGGCAGGAGTTGCCTTCTATGTGGAATACTGCAACAGTGATGAGAAAGACATCTACTGTTATGGAATGATTTTAAACAACTCTACTCTTTCAGGCAGCTACAAGTGAAAGATGAAGGCAATTTGGAAGGTGCACTGGTAAGGTAGTAAAGACAAAGGGGTTGTTCTGATAAAAATGAACTGGTGGGATCACCCCTGCTTGTTCACATGTTCATAGGTTCTTAGGTGTATACTAGGGAAAAGGCAACTAGGGTCTTTATTACCCTAGCCAAGCATCTCAGCTGTACCCTGCAAATTTATGTACTTAGTAGGGGTTAATGTAAGCTAGGGCAATATTACAGGGTATCTCATACCAAGGACATCCATAGCTGAGAAAATTAAAGTTATTGTAAAGATTAAAATATCTGAACTTGTACAGTGTCTCACATAGATATTTAAGTAGAGACCTTATTCTGGTCATTTAGAGACAACTACCTCTGGGAATGTTTGTGGTTATAAAAAAGCAGTACAGAATCATCAGACAACCTATGAAGAAGGTTCTATAGGAATGAGAAGTGTATTAATTGGTTCTCTGACAGAGTAGCTGATGCATGCAACACACTACCAAATTACTTTAAAGCAAGTACTAGTTTAGATAGTTTCAAGAACAGCCTGGGATCTTATTATGGGAACAATTGTTTTGATATATTGGCAGGCTACATGGGCATTAATGCCCACGATTGAAATATTTTGTATTTATATAGGTATGTATGCATGTACCTCTGTCCATTAGAGACACAGGTGCTGGTCCCAGGATGCATTTCTGATTTCCCATCCACTGGTCCAGGTTTTTCTTGAATATGGGTGGGTATGAGCTCTGCATCTCATACATGGGAAGTCTATTCCATAGAAAGGGAATTCTAAGACACATATAATTGTCCCTCCAACATGTCCTATTTATGTTACAAGCAAAGTTTACATACCTAGATTGAGTAATTCTGATGCTAGTCTTTTTGGGGATATGTAAAAGGTCCATCAGAGTGGGATCCAAAGATGCGTTGTATGCCAGTCATACAGCGCCTCTCAAACGTCTATAGGAAAGTCATACATCACCTCTCAAACATCTATAGGAAACAGAGGATAGAGATAGGGCTTTGAGGCTGTCTGCATAGGACATATTGTTTATACCCCGTATTCTTTTTGCCAGGAATGTCACTGGACAGCATGTGCCTGATTAGGTACATAATGAAGGGGCATTGTACTTACTGATTCACCTGATGAGGGTCAAATACACTGGAACAATGACTTCCTTGGACCTGGATACCATGCCCTTGTTTATAAGTTTAGCAACACAGAATGATTTCCTAACTACGTTAGACATATGCTGATCGAAAACCAGGTTGCTCTCTACATACATACCCAAATCTCTGACTACTGGTTCTACTTTTTGGGGTATGCTTTTGATGAGGTAATTTCCAAGCATGGCTGTTCCCAAGGGTACTATTATACATTTCTTGGCATTGAGTTTTAAGCCATGGCTTTGGAACTGGTTTTTTGTCTTGTTAGTCCTTCCTATAAGATGGTAGTATCTTAGTGGATTCAGTGACTTTTCCTAATTTTCAATCATCTGCAGAATTGGTCAACCAGAGGTCCTTGACATTGGCCTTCAATTATGTGAAATACATGCCAAAAGTAGACCCAGCAGAGATCCCTGAGGGGATCCTCTAGTGACTGGTGACTTTATGGAAGTGGTCTCCTCATCCTAACTTCTTGGGTTCTATCTGAAAGCCAGCTGGCGGTCCAGTGTGTATGCAGCATGTATACTATGGGCTTTTACCTGCATCCTTGAGTTTGTTTATAATGTTCAAGTGGGGTATTGTATGAAATGCCTTAGCCAGGTCAGTGTAGGCAGTATGCAACATTTTGCCCTCATCCGTTGCCTTGGTGGCCTTCTTAAAGTAGTCCACCAGACTGAGTAGCCATGATCTGCCCTTGACGAAAACAAACTGGGCTGTATCCAGTGTTTGAAGATTTTCTATGTCGTTATAAAGCTTTTCCATGATGACTTTTTCCATGGTTTTGCATATGAAACTAGTAAGACTTATGGGTCCATGGTTCCCAGAGTCTGTTGATGGCCTAATTTTTATAAATTATTTTTGTGAAAAACTGAAAGGCTGCCAGCCTAGCTAGATAGAATTTTGTAGATAATTCTATGTCATTGTAAATATTAATATAATCCACAGGCTGTTTTACAAATGTAAGAAAACTAAATGTAAGAAAAACTGTGTTACATGTTCTGAACTTCAAAAATTTATCCACAGTGCACCCTGCTGGAAGAAAGCTGATAAAGTAAAGCATTTTATGACTGATCTCAGGGCTTGGAAACGGGATGTCTGGATGAAGGAATTCTTTCTATTGTCTTAAGACAAGAGTTAATGGCTAGATTTTACATGTTCATAGGTTCATAGGTGTGTACCTGCCTAATGGCCCTGCAGCCTTTACAAGCCTAGCCAATAGGATTAGCCTGGCATTGTGCCACCCGAACTTAGATCCCAGTTCCTCTATCAAGTGGAGCCACTGGAGTGATCCCCGGGGTGAATTTTCTATTTCCCATCCACTCATAAATATTTCTCTTGAAGAGGGCCAGTGAGGGGCTCTGTTTGACATGTATGAAAAGTCTATTCCATAGCATGGGCAGTCTCTGGGTTATGAACCTGTCCCTCCAGCACATTCTGTTGATTGTGGTAATGAGGTTGTGGTCTCTGGAGCATGTGGTGCAGAATGATTAGGATTTCTTTAGATGTAGCATTTCTAACAGAGCTGTGTCAGAAATGGCTTTGTAAGAAAGGTAAGTGATGTTAACTACATGTCAGAACTGCTAGGCAGAAGGCAGTGGCACAAATTGTACCATGTTAACATGATGAAACCTTACCATGATAGGGAGGCCCTTGTGCTGAGCATTTGCAGTGGATTGCAGGAGGAGTCTGAGGGAGATCTGGGGACTGATCTCCTCAGTGAGGCTCAGAATGACCTCAGTGGAAGGGGTAGCAATGTCCCAGCAGCTATCTCCTACCCAGGTTCGAGAAATCCAGGGATTGTTACAGGAGTTTGGGGACATGTTAACTGGGAAACCAGGGTGCACCCACCTGGTGCAGCATCAGGTGGATATAGGACCCCAAAGGCCTATTAGGCAGGCCCCTTACAGGGTGCCTGACAGAGTCAGACAGACTCTGGGGGAGGAGATACAGGAAATGTTGGAACTAGGGGTAATTCAAGAGTCCAACAGTCCCTGGGCCTCCCCAGTGGTGCTGGTGCTAAATAAGGATGGCAGCACCAGGTTCTGCGTGGACTACAAAAAATTAAATAATCATAGAGTCAGATGCTTACCCCATGCCTAGGACGGATGCGGCAGTAGAGCAGCTAGGTGGGGCTAAGTATCTTACCACCATTGATCTTACCAAGGTTTACTGGCAGGTGCCCTTGACTCCTAGTGCTAGAGAGAGAGACCAACCTTTGTGACTCTTTTTGGCTTGTATGAGTTCACACAGATGCCCTTTGGGATGAAAAATGCCCCAGCGACTTTCCAGAGGCTGGTAGATCATATCCTAGCAGGAGGAGGAGGGTTTGCCCTTGCTTACCTAGATGATATTGCCATCTACAGCCATTCCTGGCAAGAACACCTTCAACATGTCAGGGAGGTGCTGGGTAGACTACAGAGGGCAGGGTGACCATTAAGCCGCGCAAATGTCAGGTGGGTATGGCAGAGGTCTCCTACCTGGGACATAAAGTCAGGAGTGGTAAGAACCTGCCAAAGTGGAAAACATTCAGGCATGGCCTGCACCTGTTCCCAAAAAGCAGGTGAGGGCATTCTTAGGGACAGCACGGTACTACAGAAAGTTAATTCCTAGTTATAGTACCATAGCTGCTCCCTCACAGACCTGACAAGGATTAAAATGGCCAGATAAGGTAGGGTGGACGACAGCATGAGAGCAGGCATTCCAGAAGCTTAAAGAAGCCCCATGTGTTAGCCAGTAAAGATTACAGCAAAGAATATGTTGTGCAAGTGGATGCTTCGAACCATGGGGTGAGGACTGTACTTAGCCAGAGTTCTTCAGTGGGAGAAGAGCACTCAGTGGTTTATCTCAGTCGGGGGTCCAACCCTGGGAGGACTGCTATGCAGTTGTAGAAACAGAAAGTCTAGCCATATTGTGGGCACTGCAGAAACTTCAGCCTTATCTGTATGGAAGAAAATTCACTGTAGTTACAGATCACAATCCCCTAACATGGTTACACCAAGCCAGCCAGCAAAATGCTAAGTTGCTAAGATGGAGCCTAGGGTTGCATATGATACGTCAGTGCAGCACTGCAGTGGCTTAGCAATGTCAATGCAGATGGGCTCTCAAGACAGGGAATGGGGTAAGGTATACTCAGATAGACCTAATCCTCTAAAGCAATGTTTCCCAAGGGTCACTTGAAAAACTAGCTTGAGTTCTCGGGGGGGATGTGAAAAACCAAAAGACTGCTAGACCAGCTAGATAAAATTTTGTAGATAATTCTATGTCATTGTAAATATTAATATAATCCACAGGCTGTTTTACAAATGTAAGAAAACTAAATGTAAGAAAAACGGTGTTATATGTTCTAAACTTCAAAAATGTAACCACAGTGCACCCTGCTGGAAGAAGGCTAATAAAGTAAAGCACTTTATGACTGTTTGATCTCAGGGCTCAAGAAAGGAATGTCTGGATGAATGAATTCTTTCTACTGTCTTAGGACAAGAGTTAATTGCTAGATTTTACATGTATAATGTATTTTACTGCTGTGGCTTCCTGACCAGATGCAAGGTTACTAAGAAATGTAAATTTAGAGTTTCTGGTAGCCTGGGAGCCAGAAAAGTGTCAAGAACGATGAAATCTAAAATGAGTCAGCAGTGATGTATTATCAATTTAAGAGATCTCAGAGAGAAAGAGATAGAATTTTGCATTTGTCTTCAGAACTGACATCACCAGCACTTGCTTGCTCTGTATGTAAGTAGGATCTTAGACTTTAGTATTTCTCTTAGAAATAGATAGAAAATAGTAAGTTTAGTCTAGCTGTTTTCTATGTTTATCTCAGACTATTCTATAGTGTTATTTTAAGCATTTCCTGTGATCTCTGAACTCTTGACTAGCACTGCGTTGAATTGAGAAGATTTGTCTTGTGTTTTTATCATTTATTATTAAATACTTTTAAGCCTTTCAACTGCGTATGTTTTGTGTAGAGATAATTTAAGCTCTAGAGTACTTGCATGTATTTAGTGATACTGTACTAAGCCTTAAAAGTTCTGGTCACACTTACTAATTGGATAATAATATTGCACAGTAAAAGTGGACACCCTTTGGTAAAGGCTTTATTAGTAGCTGATATTAGTGGCTGGTGCAGTAGTTACTACCTTACAGTCTGGGCCGAAAGGGGCACAGCTGGTGAGCCTATTCTAGCCTTCCCCAGGAGTGTCTCTGTGTTTGTATATAAATCAAATCTTAAAGTGTGTGTATGTGTGTGTGTGTGTGTGTGAGAGCTACTTGCGGAGGGACACAAAGCACTGGTTGGACAGAGAGGGTGCTGGAGGTTTTAGCTTGACCACTGGTCTGAGATCTGGACCCTATAATTGTGCCAGTGGGGAGTCTTATTGGGGATCTGGAGAGAAAGGGAGAAACCAGCCCCAGACTGACTGTGATCTCTGTGTGCTCTTAAGGGAAATTGTACTTTACTGTGTGTGTACTTGTTATCATCCCAATGTGCATGCCCCTCACTGGTGCTAGTGGTGAGGATTCAGACTCCTTGATTACTGGGCCAGTGCACGGGCATCACAATTTGATAAGCATTTTGTTTTCCTGTCACCTCGAAACTGTAAGTTAGAACAGGAAGAGCAAATGGGTTTACAGCTTGAACTTTATTCCTAGCAGTTTTCAGTATTAAGAGTCTTCTGAGGTATTATTGCTCATTGAGTTTTATTTGCATTTGTTCATGTTTTATTTATAATCCTTCATAAATTCCCAAATATTTATATGCTCCATCCTTCTGAAGTTTGTTTGTATTCCATTCCTGTCCCAGGCTGATGTTTTCTTGGTTCTGCGTTTTTTCCTTTTTTAAAGGTTGCTTTTGCTCATTTATCAAGACAAAATGACATTCTTATATCATCTGAGAAAGTTTTATCTATTTGCAGTTGTGCTTTTAACTCCTAATCTGATAAACTGTACAGTTTTAGGTCATCCACAGAAGTATATGAAAAGTCTTTAAACATGGTTATTTTCAGGGAGCCAAATTATAACTTGTTTAGCTTAGAGAGTTGCAGACAATACAAAACAAAACAGCAGCAGTAACACAGTAACACAGAATCACCATGGAATATCCGCAGTAACACAGAATCACCATGGAATATCCGCAGTAACACAGAATCACCATGGAATATCCGCAGTAACACAGAATCACCATGGAATATCCACAGTAACACAGAATCACCATGGAATATCCGCAGTAACACAGAATCACCATGGAATACCCGCAGTAACACAGAATCACCATGGACTATCCGCAGTAACACAGAATCACCATGGACTATCCGCAGTAACACAGAATCACCATGGACTATCCGCAGTAACACAGAATCACCATGGAATATCCGCAGTAACACAGAATCACCATGGACTATCCGCAGTACCACAGAATCACCATGGAATATCCGCAGTACCACAGAATCACCATGGACTATCCGCAGTAACACAGAATCACCATGGACTATCCGCAGTAACACAGAATCACCATGGAATATCCGCAGTAACACAGAATCACCATGGACTATCCGCAGTAACACAGAATCACCATGGACTATCCGCAGTAACACAGAATCACCATGGACTATCCGCAGTAACACAGAATCACCATGGAATATCCGCAGTAACTCAGAATCACCATGGACTATCCGCAGTAACACAGAATCACCATAGAATATCCGCAGTAACACAGAATCACCATGGACTATCCGCAGTAACACAGAATCACCATGGACTATCCGCAGTAACACAGAATCACCATGGACTATCCGCAGTAACACAGAATCACCATGGACTATCCGCAGTAACACAGAATCACCATGGACTATCCGCAGTAACACAGAATCACCATGGACTATCCGCAGTAACACAGAATCACCATGGACTATCCGCAGTAACACAGAATCACCATGGAATATCCGCAGTAACACAGAATCACCATGGACTATCCGCAGTAACACAGAATCACCATGGACTATCCGCAGTAACACAGAATCACCATGGACTATCCGCAGTAACACAGAATCACCATGGACTATCCGCAGTAACACAGAATCACCATGGAATATCCGCAGTAACTCAGAATCACCATGGACTATCCGCAGTAACACAGAATCACCATAGAATATCCGCAGTAACACAGAATCACCATGGACTATCCACAGTAACACAGAATCACCATGGACTATCCACAGTAACACAGAATCACCATGGAATATCCGCAGTAACACAGAATCACCATGGACTATCCGCAGTAACACAGAATCACCATGGACTATCCGCAGTAACACAGAATCACCATGGAATATCCGTAGTAACACAGAATCACCATGGAATATCCGCAGTAACACAGAATCACCATGGACTATCCGCAGTAACACAGAATCACCATGGAATATCCGCAGTAACACAGAATCACCATGGACTATCCGCAGTAACACAGAATCACCATGGAATATCCGCAGTAACACAGAATCACCATGGACTATCCGCAGTAACACAGAATCACCATGGAATATTCCCGTTTGAACAGTTTTCCTGGGATAATAATTCGCCCTTTATCACGGCTTAACTGCAGAGTGGTTTGTCACTGTTTCATAGCTGCTGCAATGTAACTGATTAATGTAAGGTGTATCTTGTACATCTGTAAGCACTCCTTTATCCATGAATGTGGGATACTGTCAAATGTTTTTTTATAATCTATCCATGGCATACTTAGATACTTCCCCTTTTTATAATTCTCTAATACGGTTTTATTTAGCATCAAGTTATCCTTTGTTGCATGACTTTTTGTTACCCTTTTGTTCTATTGTCATAATTCAGTTTTTTTTTCTAAATGATTATAAATTCTGTCTGCATTAATTCTAGTATACAGGTTATATGTCATTGGTAGGCAAGTTATTGGTCTATAGTTTTTAGGGTGGTTTGCAGGCTCACTCATGAGGGGTATCATTTTTCCTTTTGATAACCAGGATGGTGTCTCTTCAGAATGCACATATAAGTAATTCTTACTGAAGGTCCTTCTGTAAAGATGTTAATATTTTGTAGCTAAAAATAGGTACTGCTTCTGGACCTGGGTTTTCCAATCACGAGTTTTTCTTATTTTGTTTAATTTTCTCTGGCAGTTACTTCATCCCATTTCATATCCACAACATTAAAACACATTGTTTCTATTAATTTTTCCATCCATTCAACATCTCTGCAATGTTCAACATATTCTTTATACATATCTCACTAAAATAGGTTCATAGGTTGGTACTAGGCTATCGGCCCTAGGGCCTATACAATCCTAGCCATAACAATTCCCTGGATATTTCTTCCCACAATATTTACTTCCCTGGACCCCTGTCCCCGGGGTGAATTTCCTATCTCCCAACCAATCATCAAGGTTCCTTTTGTAGAGGGCCAAGGAGGCGTTCTGCTTGACATGTATGGGCAGTCTATTCCAGTGTCTGGGGAGTCTCTGGGTCAGGAACCTATCCGTCCAGCATGTGTTGTTCATTTTGATGACAAGGTTTAGATCCCTGGAGCGTGTGGCTCTGAGGGATTGGGATTTCTTTAAGTGGAGCATGTCCAACAGCTCAGAGTTTGACGTGGCCTTGTACGTTAAGCAGAGATCGCCTCTGAGTAGACGATATGCCACAGAGTACAGCTGGAGTTTTTTTAGACGGTCAGCATAGGGCATCTGCTTTAGGCCTGTGATTCTTTTAGTGAGGTATTTCTGCGGTCTTTCCAGCTGTTGCAGATGTCTTGAGAGGTACATACCAAACAGGGCGCTGTACTCTATAATGGGTCTAATGAGAGATGAGTACAGTGGGACAATGACCTCCTTTTTTCTGGATGAAAAGCCCTTAGTGATGAGGTGTGCCACATAGAAGGATTTCCTGACTGTTGTGGCGATGTGGTTATCGAAATGTGTCTATTTCCTTTCTTGTTTTGTGTGTGTGTGGCGTTTCTATTCCTTTTCTTTGTTAAAATGTTTTGAGTCATCAGTAAATTGCTTATTTTGTACTTTTCCTTTACATTAATCTGCTTTTCTTCTAAGTTTTCCTGCATGTGCTATTTTTAGTTTATTACTTGAAATAGTGTATGATAGAGCCTGGTATGTTTTGATACCGTGCATTGCTTTTGCCATGTCTATCTTTCAAAGTATATTTGATGATTTGTTTCCTATTCTGCATTCTTCTAACGGTGATACATTTTGTTTTAATTGTTTTACAGTGTTCTGTATTCAGTGCTTCACGGGAGGCATTTTATTTCTTCTCTTTGTTTCTCCTATTGCTCTATGTTTTTGTAGTAAGGCTATATCTGTTATTAATTTAACTGCACAGAATATATCCTATTTATTTCAGTTATATCATAAGAATTTCTCTTAATAGTCCTAATTACTGTGTACATCTGTTTTACCAAACATCTGACATTTTGGATTATTTATTTATTTATTTAACATTTGTTTACCGGGACAGTCCAACTTAGAATGAAGCCAATTTTCAGCGGAGGCCCAGGGAGAAACGCTCTAGACGCATGTCTTTGTAATGTGGGAGAAAACCGGAGTACCCAGAGGAAAACCACACGAATGCAGGGAGGACGTGCAGACTCCAACCAGAAGGCACCCCAGCCAAGAATCGAACTGGAGAATATCTTGCTGTGAGGTGACATCGCTACCGCTGTACCACTACTCCGTCCAAATCTTATTAACTTTTTGTAATCTATTTCTTTCATTGATCTTAATACGTTTAGTCATCTCTATTAAATCAAGCAGCTCTTCCCTTAGATCATTTTCTTCTAGATTGATAGCATGCTCTTTGGTTTCCATTTTCTGTGGATATTCTACAGAAAGTTCCAGAACATCTTCCTGTAACACATCCTCTTCAGATGCACTCAGCTTCATCTGCTGCTCCATCATATGGAAACTCATTGGCCCATCACTCCACAGAATTGCCATTGCTCACTGCTCCTTCCCTTGCTGTTCAACATCAGCTGAACACTTGTCCAGTTCTCTTACGTAAGGCTCCAGAGCATCACCATGTGTCAAGTCTTCACACGCCTCCTATTCCACCTGTTTACTCCTTAACCTCAGGACTCATTGTTCCCCCGCTCTGTGACATTACCTTTACTGGATGTTCTACACTTCACTTTGCAGATGATGCATAAATTCAGTTTTTATTTGTTTAACCTCTTCCTTACTAATTTTCTGTTCTACTTTCCCCTTTTAATTACTTAATCCACCCCCTGAGTTGGCCTAACCCTGTTGTATGAATGTTTTCATGTTTTGAAGGTTCTACACTGCCATTTTTATTTTGTTCAAGTACCAGTGTGCACTCCTGCTGCCTCACAGCAAGAGGTTCTCCGGTTCGATTCTCGGCTGGGGTGCCTTCTGTGCGGAGTCTGCATGTCCTCCCTGTGGTTGCGTGGGTTTCCTCCGGGTGCTCCGGTTTCCTACCACATCCCAAAGACATGCAATAGGTGGATTGGACACTAAAAATGCCCTAGGTGTGAGTGTGTGCGTGTGTGTGCCTTCTGTGGAAGGTTGGGTGCCGGGCTGGCAACTCGACACTGTAAAACTCCACTGCCAATCATGAGCGGACAGGTGATCCGCTGTGGCGACCACTAACTGGGAAAAAGCCGAAAGAAGAAGAAGACCAGTGTGCACTCCAGGTTTTGAAACTTATTTTCCTGGGACTTGTACATTAAGCTGTCTTTTATATTTTTAACATACCTCTCTCCATGATATATAAAATATAGTCTTGTATATCAGTGTCATCTTGGTGAGATTTTGTGATAACAGGGTCCACCATGTGAACATACTCACCAAGACTTGAGGATGAATTCAGTTTCAGCAATAATACGACTTTGTCTTCCTTTTCATGCTAATTTCATCTCTCCATTCGGACTTTCCCTTGAAGACCAAGCCATGTTTTTACAGAAGGGATAAAGGTCAGTGCAGTAGAAGCCAAAACTGTTCAGTCCATCAGTGAAATTGGCAAGTCTGTTCTGAACCTTGTTTTGTTTTTATTCCACAGTCCATAGAAGAGGCACAGTGGTGCAGTGGTTAGCATTGTTGCCTCACAGCAAGGGTTATCCAGTTTGATTCTCAGCTGGGGTGCCTTCTGTGCAGAGTCTACAAGTCTTCCCTACATTTACATGGGTTACCTCCAGGTGTTCCAGTGCCCTCTCACATTCCAAAGACATGCGTCTGGACTGTTTCTCTCCCGGCCTTCACTGAAAATGGGCTCTGTCCTAGTCAGACTTTCCTGGTAAACAAATGTTCAATAAATAAATTACAACAAAATGAAAATAAATAACTAAAAGAAATATGTAATCGATGGCAGGAATGCAAATCAGTACATCAGTCAGGTAGGGCAGACTAGCTTTCTGTTATAAACTTTAATCAAATCTCACGGTCACCTGCTAGCTGGAAATTTGGTGCAACTTCCTTCCTGCTGTTTTTCATGTTCTACCTGCATTACGTATTGTAAAAAACTTCATTAAAATAAAACCTACAATTTCTAATAAAATAACTGATAAATTTGAGACTAACAGTAAAGCAGACTGATAAAGTGACTCTGTAAGGAAAGAGAAATACCAAAATGTGAGTTGCATCTGTAAATACTCTTGGTTGCATGTAACATTTCAAACAAGGTTGCCACTGTAAACATCTTACATAGCTATTTGTTTAATAAAGTAATTGAGAAATGTTAGTCATATGCACAGAAGACATTTTTAATGAATCTATAACCAGATGGTGGGATTCTCTGACAGGTTGGCTCCTGCTCTGAACCATGCCATGCCCAACCGGTTGCATTTAGCTCGTATTATTTTTTAGCAAGCATAGCCTTGCATAATTTTACAGCTATCTGATTAAAGTTTCAAGTCCACTTTGCAGAATTCTTGTCCCTGCAAACTACTGGTGAATAATGGAAATGTGATTTTGTAAAGTTTTGTTGCTAGCTTCCATTTGTTTTTTCATCTTACCTTTAAGCATTTATTGCAAGACCACCAGTTACTGGAGAGCTCACATTCGGCCTCTCAGCAGTCATTTTGGGATTAGTGTTTCTGTTTTCTCCTAGTGAGAGAAGAAGTGCAGTTACATTATTTCCTGGAGGCTGCTGATCACCAGAAAGCTTAATAACTGCTTTATAGGTGACAGCTTGGAATCTGTGCTTATATTCTGATCCGGGTGACTCTTTCTGGTTGGAGAGTGAGTGTTTGTGCTTAATGTATCTGACTGCAGACCCTTGCATCATCTGGGATAAGACTGTGGATCACCAAACAGGCTATGGCCTGCTTCTTTTCTTGGGATTGGTGCTAACATTTTGCTTTTGGTGATTGAAGAAGCAAAGGAGTATTGTATCCCAACAGAGTGAAGCTGTGCTGAGACCATCATTAGTAGTAGCCATTCATGCGACTCCCCTCTTTTCATCATTCTTGACAAGCTATTTTTTTTATTTTTTAGTAAGTACCGCTTGATTTCTTACTGACTTCAGAATATCTGCCTAAATACTTCATCCTTAACTTTTCAGGGTCTATATGTATTAGTTTCTCCTCAAGTGCTTGGCAGTGCTCTGTCCAGACTCAGACACCTTGAGTGACATTTTTCCTGTAAAAGGACTATATAAGGAAACAGCTCCAGTACTTAGTAATAATGATCATCCCTCCTGGCATGTCTAAAGGTCAGTTCCCTGTGCTTTCTCCTATTAACCTGGTGAACTTGGGCATTCTGAGGCAGTGTAGCAACTGCCTCATGTACACAGATAACCCTCCCCTCTTACCTCCCAACACTCATACTTGTGAGAGATGCACTTATATATCCAAACTGCAAGCCATACACTCTCAAGCCAAGACCGGAATAGCTGGTCAAGAGGAGAAGGTCAACACCTGCACCACACCACATGCAACAACACCTGCACCACACCACATGCAACACATAGCCCTCCAGAACACCCACCATCACATCACACAAACCACACACCCACATTCGTGGAGGCTCTCAATAGAAATCTAGCCTAACAGCAGAGACCTCCAAGGCAGAAACGCACTCAACCACCACAACAAAGCACAAACCACAAGACACATCGCTCACCTACACAGTGTGCCCCTCAACTTAAGCCCCAAGGCAAAACAGCTTGCCCAATACACTAATCATAGGTGACTCAATAGTGAGGCTCACTGATGTCCCACTCACTTGGTTGAATAAGGAGAAGGTAACAGTCAGCTGTCTATCAGGTGCCAGAATCCGACACATTGCACATGCACTCGGGTCACTCCCCAACAAGTACAAGTATGACTCTGTCACTGTCCATGTGGGTGTGAATGACCTGAGATGCACCTCCCTGGAATACATGAAAACAGACATGGAGGAGCTCTTGGATTATGTGGCCTAGGCAGATATGACCCTAGCCCTGAGCAGCATCCTACCGTCGCCCAGAATGATACCGCAGTACAAGCAGAAAATGATTGACTTCAACAATTGGCTAAGTTTCTGGTGTCATTCTAAGGGGATCCAGTATCTGTCTGCTTTGCATGACATGATTGACAGACCTCGATGCTTTGTCAAAGATGGCCTGAATCTGTCATGCCTGGGTTTCTGGATACTGGTTAAGGCTCTTGCCACCCCTATAGTGCTTCTTTTAGGCGATGTTCCAAAGACCAAATTACCACCGTAACAACTATAAATAAATGCAATCTGGGGGGGTTATGCTGCTCAAATCTAGAAGTCTAAATCTCAAGATGTACTTGCTCGAAGCACTCCTCAGAATGGAGAACATCAACATTTGTGCTGTAAAGGAGATCTGGTTTAAAGCAGCAGAAAGCACCCCTGCACTACCAGGCTATAACTCATTCCACACCTTTCGGCCCCAGAACATGGACAAAAGCTCCAAAGGCAGTGGTGTTTCTATATTCATAAAGGATATGCACACCTCCAGACTGTTAGCCCAGCATAACGCATCTGAGATACTTCAGGCACAACTAACATGGGGTAAGACGGCGATTCAGATCATAGCCTGCTATAGGTCCCTAACAATGTCCCAGAACTCTCACTCCACATTCCTAAGCACCCTGAAAAACTATTAAGATCCAACCCAGCACTCTCATACTAGATGACTTCAACTACCCCTCCATCAACTGGAAAAACTACTCATGCACCAATACACTGACCCAACGCCTCCTGGAATTCATCAATTCCAGTGCCTTGGACCAGCTCATTCTTACCTCCACTACAGGAAGCAACATCCTTGACCTGGTTATTACTTACATGGGCAACCATTGCTCTCCACCAACAGTCAATCTACATCTCACCCACACCCCACCCCCGCAAAGGTAACCACCATGAAAAACGTCTCCAATGCTGACTTTAGGCTCCTAAAAACAGAGGTGGCTAACTTCACGTCACCCATGTCAATGGAAAATAGCTGCATGGCTGCCGAATCATACACCAATGCACTGTACGAGCACGTACATAAATGCATGGAACTAGCCATACCCAACAGAACCAAGACGCTCTCCTCCAAAAAAAGGAAACCAATATGGTGTTCCCCTGCCATTAATAAACTGTACAATAGAAGGAAGAAACTATTGCAGAAAAAAGGTAAAGTCCCAATACTGGAAAAACTCCCTTATTAGCCTCAACAAAAAGTTGAGATCCCTCAACAAAACCTCTAAAACCAGCTATGAAGGTAGAATTGTGGCAGACACTAAAAAGAACCACAAAGCCTTCTGCATTTATATCAAGAATCTCTGTGGTAATACCCAGGTTTGCTATGAGTTACTGCACAATGGTACCTCCTGTACTGAGCCAACAGACATTTCCAACATACTGACCGACAGATTCAGTGCTAACTTTACCCCTCTCTCCCCGTAAAGGATCAATCACAATACTGGAGGAATGCCAGGCACACATCATTACTGCAGCACAGGTTAAAGCTGCATTGTCCAAGGCCAAGAATACAGCTTCCATGGGACCCAACAATATCACTGGATGTGTTCTACATGAACTACAAAATGAACTGGCACCACATCTGTGTCCTGTTCAGGCACAGCCTCACCTCAGGCCTTGTCCCTACAGAGTGACACAATGTTACAGTCATCCCTCACCATAAAGGGGGAGTGACTACAGACCCTGGGAATTATCACCCCATTAGCCTGACTACTCTGATATGTAAGGCTATGGAGCACATCATCATGGACCTAATTAACAAGGATATAGGGAATCTCCAAACTCTAGATCCCACTCATTTGCTTTTGTGAAAGGTAGATCATGCCTGCTCAACCTGGTTGACTTCTTTGGGTCAGTCACCAGAGCTGTGGATGAGGGCAAGGCTGTTCATACAGCTACCTCGATCTGGCCAAGGCCTTTGATACCATTCCCCACTCAAGAATTATTGACAAACTCACCAAACTAGGCATCAACCCCTATATCACTAGGTGGATTGAAAATTGGCTCACAAATAGAACCCACAGTGTGAAAGTAGTGGACTCCAAGTCAGACTGTTGACCAGTCATGAGTGGAGTCCCACAGGAATCGGTCCTGGGTCCTCTCCTGTTTGGCATCTACTTCTCAGAAGTCCAGGCCAACACAGAGGGACTCTGGCTGACCAAGTTCGCAGATGACTGCAAGCTGGGAGCCATTATTAACTCCCTAAGAGATGTAGACATCCTACAGAAAGGCCTCACCAAGATCAATGACTGGTGTCGAAACCATGGCCTTAAGCTTAATGCCAAAATTGCGCCGTCATCCCCTTTGAGAAAAACACAATTCCCACTAATTACCACATCGATGGGAGCCCACTGAACACTGAAGGCATTATAAGAGATGTGGAGACACACCTCTCCTTTGACCACCACATTGCCACTGTGGTCAGAAAGTCCTTCTATGTGGCACATCTCATTACCAAGGGTTTTGCATCCAGGAAGAAAGAGGTCATCATCTCTCCCTACTCTTCCCTCATTAGGCCAATCATCAAGGATAATGCCCATTTGGCATATATCTCACTAGACACATGCAACAGCTGCAAAGGCCACAAAAGTACCTCACAAAGAGGATCCTAGACCTTAAACACATGTTCTACATGGACAGACTACAAAAACACCAGCTATTCTCTGTCTCATATCGTCTACTAAGAGGCGATCTGTGCTTGGCTTACAAAGCCATGTCTGACCCAGCTCTGTTAGAAATGCTACATCTAAAGAAATCCCAATTCCTCCAAATCATACACCCCAGAGGCCTCAACCTCATTACCACAATCAACAGAACATGCTGGAGGGCTAGGTTCACAACCCAGAGATTGCCCATGCTCTGGAATAGACTTCCCATACATGTCAAGCAGAGCACCTCACTGGCCCTCTTCAAGAAAAATCTTGATGAGTGGATGGGGAATAGGAAGTTCATCCTGGGGATCACTCCAGTGGCTGTACTTGACAGAGGCACTGGGAACTAACGTTGGGTGGCACAATGCCAGGGCACTTCTATGGGCTAGGCTTGTAAGGCTCCATGGCCATTAGCCTAGTACACACCTATGAAGCTATGACCCTATTATGTAACCCTGGTCAAGTAATAGCTAACCAGTTATGTTTCTCTATCACCAATTAAGAAAATACTAGTCTACACAGAAAGAACCGCTACACCTAACTACAGACCACACCCATTTGTGCCATACAACCAAACCTTAAAAAAATACTACATAAAAGATGGGAGTGGGTTTTATACTTTCATAGCATCGAAAAAATCACATCTTACATAAACAGACTTTTTATTGCTAATTAAAATGTATAATTCTTTGCATCCCATATGCGAGCGTGCATTTCAATATTCCCCTAACTCCTTCATAAAAACGCTTACACTTCAGTTTATACAATAAATAATAAATTCCATTTAGTACTGCATGTATAACTAATCTAGGCCAGTTTCTTCTTTACTCTATGTTGATGTACTACACTGTCTCTGAAAGTACAACTTCACATTTTAAGGCTAATACGAACATGACCTTAGACATAAAGAGCTAAAAAGGAGGAAAAAATATCAGAGCAAATGTTACCTGTTTTAAGGAAGTTTATTTTTGTGGTTAATGCTTTCAGACAGTCTCTTAAGAGCACTAACTTGATAACATTTAATTGCTGAACAATTTGCACATCTTCTAGGAGACTGTATTTTCAAATCCATAGTTTCTAATGCCACTTCTCCAAGAATGATTTTTTAACGCTCTGTTAAGAGTGTTATTTAGGCAAAGTCAGTGGATAGCATTAATACTGTAGGAGAGTTACAACATTAAATTACCATCTTTAACAACTGAACCCAAGGGCACTCTTCTGCTTTTAGATAAAAGCTGACTTTTTCCCTTTTTTGTCTGCCTCACCTAATTATTATTTATGTTTTTTGATAAAGCACAGCTCCTCCAACCATAGCTCGTAACATCCTTGCTTAATTATTCTAGACAAGGTCAAAGATAATGGAGCAACGAAGACCCCAAATCAGAGACATTTGTTAAATATTACTCTAATCACTTAAAATTTTAAGAAAATAATTAATCTTACTTCAGAAAGCAATTTCTGAACAATAAGAGGTATGACAGTTGATTGTCTAACATTATTAACTGAATGAGCATATTAGTAAGGTTAGCATGAGGTTTGCTAACCATAATCCTGCCCCTAACCATGCAACTTGCCTTAGACACCACCTGCTGTAACATGAAAACTATTCAGACAAATTATTTCTGAATGTGTGGTGGGGTTTTGTTCATCGGATCACAAAAGGAAAGTGTTTGTTTGGTGGCAGCTATAATGGTCTGAAACATACAGAGAGCAGAGAGCAGTCAATCAACAGCTTGGTCAAAAAGCAACAGCAGAACTGAAATGACTTAGTTTAAGATGCATCAACCAAAGTTGGTTAAAGAACTTAGCCCTAGATGGTTTGCACTGACTTGATAAATCTTCCAGAGAAAGATACCATCTATGCATATAACACATGTTGAGCTTAGAAGCCTAGTCAATTTCCCTTTAAAGGTGAGAAACACATCCTACATTTTGTGTTTGTAAGGTAAGTACCTTAATCCTTATGCCACCTGACCCCCTTACTCCAACTCGCCATCTGCTTTATTTCTGTTGTATCTTTTTACTATTTGCTTTTGACATTTCTAGCCAAGAGAATATATATACGTCTTAGCCCCTCTTCGAGAAGAAAAGGCTAGCTAACCTGATTGAACACTAGTAGTGGGCTGAGACTAGGATATACACAGCTCATATCTATTAGCTTAATTAAGGAAATATATGCACGACTGAAGAGTGTTACATTAGAAACTATTAGCTTGCATGTCACTCCACACGGTGGAAAATTCTTCCATGATTTGTTTGCAGAGACACCAAGAGAGCTTCTTTGCATTTAGCCCAGCAGCAGCAAAGTGAGACACTAGTTAACACTCTCTTTTAGTATCATAAATTTACATGGCATCAATTTTAACTTTTGTGACTAGCAGCCATCTTACAGCCACCACTCTTTAAGATAATACATAACAATATATATAGTGACAGACAACAGGCAGAGTGAAGTCAGTTCATCTGCATGAATGTACCCCAACTGCTGGGGCGCATGGCATAATCATTTATTTGCACAAGTAAATCAGATGCTCCCTACCCTACGGTTGAGAAGGTCTTACAACAAATGTGGTACTAGGGTAGAGAAACTAATTTAAAATGTGAAACACTCTTCTCTTTCTTACTTCAGAGTGTAAACTTTATTTGAGCTTTGTAAAATAGATAACAGAACCTACACTGTGAAACTGAATTTATAAAATGCTAACTGTGACAGGAAAACAGTACCTTGTATTTGTTCTTTTATGTGATGCAGAAAAAAAGTGTGCAAATGGTGTGGCTGAATTAATAATTCCATCCTGCTGGAGAAAAGCACATCAGTTAAACCTGGCATATCAAACATGTTTGATCTGGATCTATGACTCATTTCAGGCAAGAAGCTAGTAAGTCACACTGGCATTGTATATGAAGTGTAGAATGTAACTACTTGCTTTCCTGAGGAGTCAAGAAAGCAAAGAACATTACAAAATGCAATGAAAGTGTTTTTTTTTTTTTTAAACAGACAGTTAACCAAAGCTGGGAAAGCAGCCATTACTATTCCAATGAAAAAATGAACCAACACACACACACACACACACACACACACACACACACACACACACACACACACACACACACACACACACACACACACAGCTCAGTGGTCTCCTGGACTGCACTCCTAGTATCTACCAATGAACCTGCATTGATATGAGAAGCTGACACCGTAAACATGTTGATCAGTCTTTTTGGTTGACAATGGTACCTCCATCTAGGTAAGTGCATCTGGCCGTATAGTATGTTAGCTTAGAATAGTTAGCTTTGGTATTTCTTTAATTCTTAGTCAGCTATGCTTACTTAGCAGTAGGTCAAGTTCTTCTTTTAATTATTATTCACATCTATCATTTCCTACCCCTAGTACAAGTGCTTATAACACTCCATATTTAATCTGTAGCACTCTCCTCCTACCCCTAGTGCAAGTGCTTATAACACTCCATATTTAATCTGTAGCACTCTCCTCCTACCCCTAGTGCAAGTGCTTATAACACTCCATATTTAATCTGTAGCCCTCTCCTCCTACCCCTAGTGCAAGTGCTTATAACACTCCATATTTAATCTGTAGCACTCTCCTCCTACCCCTAGTGCAAGTGCTTATAACACTCCATATTTAATCTGTAGCACTCTCTCCTCCTTGATTTCTTAAAGTTTTTAATTATTCACTTTTAAGACATTATTGCTGGACATTTGTTAATTTAATACATATTATCTGAGGAGAGACAGTATTATTTAGCACTGTAGGTTGTTGTGTTCTGGTATCCAACTCCAAAAGGCAGGGTCCTGGACATTACCAGAGATACATTGTTTTTATAAATCATATCTGGCAGTTGACAGACTGGCACAGTAACTGCTGCACAAGTCTGTAGTCCAGTAATCTAGAGTGGTGGTAGTGTTACCTTGCCATGATGCACGCTGTCAGGAATTGAAGAATTCTACCAGCCTTCCCTGGGAAGAGTTTGTGTGTAAAACAAAAATAAAAACTGTTTAAAAACCAAAAAGCAAGAGATAAGGCTGAAATTAATCCAAGCGGGGTGTATATAAAACATAGGTTTAATAAGTGCTTTCGGCGAGGTCAATGCCTCCCCTTCTTCAGACAAAATACATTACAACACAACGCCTTTATACTAGAGTGCTCCTTATTCAATTATTCAATTAAACAATTAAGGGATCACTAACCTTGAAACAAACTCTTTACCAAATACATACATATACATACTTCAATACGCACTTTACGGAAAATCATTCCAACCTAAAAAATAAATAAAATATACACATATTGCATATCAGAAAACACATATTCATTCAGCCCTGGTGGAATATGGGCTGTTGTCCTAATCTGCCACATTATTTCATTTACTTCGAGCTTTAATTGCCACGGGCCCCCTCTAATATCACATTGCTGTTGTTGGAGTATTATAAATTGATTAGTAAATATGTGCCAATAAAAAGCATATTGAAATTAATAGCATTACATCGGTAAAAGCATGGTTTCTAAACCTGGGTTAGTTGTATAGGTTTATAGTTACATTCAAAGTAGTAATGAAAAACATGGGTTATAATAACCGATTGTGAAATTAAATTATTTCATATGGGATTAATGAACTCTTTGTACTCACTTTTTGTTAAACTAGTGAATTTAGGTATAAAGTTGCTTCCATATGACAACAGATTTTTTAAAATGAGGTTTTTAAATGTTAGATACTATGAGCACAAACTGAAATTCAATATATAGGGTAAGGCATATACGGTGTTTATAGTTGGTTTTTAACATAACCGAGCCATTTTTTTATAGTAGATGTAATTTAATGTGCCTTGTCAGTATAGGTTTTATATGATGGTTAACATACATATAAATATAGAATAGTCCGATATAAATAAGCGACAAGGCATGCTTAGAGGAAGTAAAACAATAGTATTAGTATTAGTATAAGCTGGTTAGCGTTTAAGATTGGCATCCAAATTCATATTCAAGTAAGCTGTTCTGTTTAAAATAAGTTTGACTAATTAATTGCACTATATTGGTTTTATAATATGCAATATGTGCTTTTTATTTATTTTTTAGGTCGGAATGATTTTCCGTAAAGTGCGTATTAAAGTATGTATATGTATGTATTTGGTAAAGGGTTTGTTTCAAGGTTAGTGCGCCCTTAATAAAAGTAATTATTTAATTGAATAATTGAATAAGGAGCACTCTAGTATAAAGGCGTTGTGTTTGTAATGTATTTTGTCTGAAGAAGGGGAGGCATTGACCTCGCCGAAAGCGCTTATTTAACCTGTGTTTTCTATACATCCCGCTTGGATTAATTTCAGCCTTATCTCTTGCTTTTTGGTTTTTCAGAAAAAATACCGGGGGTGTCTTTGCTAACATGATGCATGGGCTGACATGGAGAATAACAACACTATGAGGTCTGACAGTGCAGGGCTCAATTCAGAGACAAGATAATGATATGCTAATGAGCTCGTGTTTCAATGTGGTGCAGGGCTGAATTCAGAGACAAGGTAATGATATGCTAATGAGCTTGTGTTTCAATGTAGTGCAGGGCTCAATTCAGAGACAAGGTAATGATATGCTAATGAGCTCGTGTTTCAATGTGGTGCAGGGCTGAATTCAGAGACAAGGTAATGATATGCTAATGAGCTCGTGTTTCAATGTGGTGCAGGGCTGAATTCAGAGACAAGGTAATGATATGCTAATGAGCTTGTGTTTCAATGTGGTGCAGGGCTCAATTCAGAGGCAAGGTAATGATATGCTAATGAGGTCATGTTTCAATGTGGTGCAGGGTTCAATTCAGAGACAAGGTAATGATATGCTAATGAGCTCATGTTTCAATGTGGTGCAGGGCTGAATTCAGAGACAAGGTAATGATATGCTAATGAGCTCGTGTTTCAATGTGGTGCAGGGCTCAATTCAGAGACAAGGTAATAATATCCTAATGAGTTCGTGTTTCAATGTGGTGCAGGGCTCAATTCAGAGACAAGGTAATGATATGCTAATGAGCTTGTATTTCAATGTGGTGTAGGGCTCAATTCAGAGACAAGGTAATGATATGCTAATGAGGTTGTGTTTCAATGTGGTGCAGGGCTCAATTCAGAGACAAAGTAATGATATGCTAATGAGCTCATGTTTCAATGTGGTGCAGGGCTCAATTCAGAGACAAGGTAATGATATGCTAATGAGCTCGTGTTTCAATGTGGTGCAGGGCTCAATTCAGAGACAAGGTAATGATATGCTAATGAGCTCGTGTTTCAATGTGGGTTACCATTGGTCAGAAATGTGCTCTTTTCTATCATGCTTATTGTCTACCCCCTCCGGCCAATTAGTGCAGATGGGCAGGAATTCTCTGTATCCAGGCAGTAAGTTTAATTTAGTTTTAATAAGGATTATGCATTTTAATATTTTTTATTATAATTAAGTTAATAATATGAATATTTTAATTTATCTTTTCAATTCAAATCTTACTGAAAATCTTTAGATACAAAAGTGTATAATTTGTGTAATATTTGATGTACAGTGTGTTACTGCAGTGTGTCGTGCTCTTCTGTGTTTCAGAGGAAAATATTTAATAAATAGAAAGTTAATTTCTAGACAGCGTTTATTTCCCACTACATTGGACAAATATATTTTAAATGAAAGGTCGTACGGGGGAAAACACTGTAATTACTTTTTCCAAGTTAGAAAAATGGACAATGTAAATCGAGTTTAGGAATTAAGTCATTAATGAAGTACATTTAATATGCTGACTACAGTGGCATGCAAAATGTTCATTAATGTTAACAAATTGTAAGATACATGAGGAGTCTGTACAGGATTGTGGTGCATCACTCTTCTATGCTCTCTATACAACGAACACTCAAAAGAGAGTTCCCGGATAGGATAAAGACTTTCCATATTGTGCAGGCCAAACTACAGCAGTGACTTCTGAGGTTCACTTGGGCATCTTGGCATCTCTTGTTAGGTTTTACAGCATCATTTACAAAACGGTATGCATGCAGCACTGTACATCTGTCCGTGATGTTCCTCACTATGCATCATTATTTGGAATGTCTAGAATATGACTCTGCTGGACAACAGGAATATCAGTTCTGCATCCTCCTATAAGTTCAGTATTGACTACTGTGTTACTGTAATACCTGTGTAATTATGTTCATCAGCTGACAGATCCAATAACCCCAAACTTACATCATCTATTTTTTGTGAGCTGTTGAAAAATTATCTGATAACTAAGAGCAACAGAATAAGTAAAAAAACAGACTTGCAGTTTGAAAGATTTTATTTTATCATGGAAGTCATATATCTCAACCTCTTAGCACAAACAATCTGGAGAAAGCTTAAAATAATGGGGGACTATGGCCCAAAACTAGGGACAGATTTTAAATATTGCTCTTATACACTTAAAAAGTTGCTACAATAACAGGGTGTGTGTTCGCATGCATTTTATGAAGGATATAAAGTCTGAAACTCAAATGCATGTCATTATTCAGTGACTTCAGTACTCAGTGATTTACCAGAAAACTGCAAATTTTATGATTAACAGAACAAAAATATGAGGCAAAAATGTGGACATTCTGTGAAAATCTGTATGGTTGAGAGCTATGATGGCAGTTCCAACGAATAACACGTTCACAATGTTGGAAGATACAGTTCATCAAAGAACCTAACACTTTTCTCAGAACGTTAGAATGTACTTTGTTTCTCAAGAGTTGTTTGAATTTTTCAAGAAAAGAATATTTTGCTACCTAAAACTAGAATTACTCACAACTTCATTTTTAGATTCAAATACTGCAGATGTGTAAGTAGGGAGGGTACAAAAAAGATATGAAGAGATGGCTACTGCTTCTCACAAAAACAGAAACTGTTTTAGATATTCTTTTCTAACAGATCTGGCAGTAAACACTTTATTCTAAACTAAAACAGCATTGTCCAAAGAAAAAATAACAAATGGAATACAAAACCACCTAGTAGAAATCACAACAAATCTATAAATGAAACACAGACTGGAAGAAGTACAAACATACATAGCAAATGAAAATGTCTCGCTGTTCCCCCCGAATCTCCACCAGGGCACATGAACACAACTGACTTTACGGCTTGACAAACTGCATTTATAAAACAAAATAATGAATGAGGACTGTCTTATCAGACCTGCTTAAAATCATTATGTCGGCTGACTGCTAATAATGTTAACAGGCTGCTTAAAAGAAATGCCAAGAAAGAATATTTATTTATTTATTTATTTATTTATTTATCATTTGTTGACCGGGAAAGTCCGACTAGGTTCCACAGAGCCTGTTTTCAGCAGAGGCCCGGGGAGAAATGCTCCAGATGCATGTCTTTGGAATGTGGGAGGAAACCGGAGTACCCGGAGGAAACCCACGCGAACACAGGGAGAACATGCAAACTCCACACAGAAGGCACCCCAGCTGAGAATCGAACCAGAGAACCTCTTGCTGTGAGGTGACAATGTTAACCACTGCACCACTGTGCCGCCCAATATGCTGGTTTTCAAGGCAGTACCATAACTAAATGAACATAAACTTACCCAACTTACATTTCAATATTAGAATTATTATATTACTGAATTATTAAATATTATTATTATTAAAGTATATATGATTAAATTGTTAAATATTATTATTAAATTATTAAATATTAGGATATGCTACATAACAGATTTATTTGAATACAGTTTAATTACTTGTTACTGGTTAAGTGAACTGATCTTTCTTGGTCCACACTGCATTATGACACAGCCTATATTGACCAAAGTGAATGCAACTCTACAACATGTAGCCGAAAACTGGACAGGGAAGGACAGTTTTGGCTGAAATAATAAATGAGATGAAAAACCACATCTCCTGCACCTCCTCATGTACATGGGTTCAACCCAGGTGTCCCTACTTAATGTAATCAACTCATGAGACTGCTGCACCTGGGATGGAAGGGGAAAAGTAATCCAGAGTTTTGGGACCAGCCACCTTGCTTCAGTTTCAACTGTTGCTTGCTTGTTTTTCAGCCAGATGTCTATCTCTCCTAAATAAATAACAGAAGTGAGGAAAACACAATAACAAAAATGGGTGTCAGGAGGGAGAACTCTCACATTTGAGACAAACTTTGTTCAACTTTGAGAAAAAAATAGTTTGATATTTTGTGTTCTAGTAAGCCTTACCAGATAAATTCTCATAGCAATATGTTAATAATACAAGACATAGGCTGAGAATGGGATTTATAGCATTTATATTTCTGCAAAACAGTCTTTTCATACTGGCCAGAAAAGTAATACCATCTTATGTTGCTAATCTAACCACAATTCTTCTAAAATAGTTGATTCTCAGGTGCAGTTTCTGGCTAGAGATTATGTCTTCCCTGTCTGTATTTTAGCTTTCACCATATAAGGTTTCCTAACATGTTTAACTGACATGTGGGCAGATAAACTCATGTGTGTGTGTGTGTGTGTGTGTGTGTGTGTGTGTGTGTGTGTGTCTGTGTGTGTATCTGTGTGTGTATATGAATGTGTGTCTATGCATGTATTTCTGTGTGTGTGTGTGTGTGTGTGTGTGTGTGTGTGTGTGTGTGTGTGTGTGTGTGTGTGTGTGTGTCTGTGTGTGTACATCTGTGTGTGTATATGAATGTGTCTATGCATGTATGTCTGTGTGTGAGTGTGTCTGTGTGTGTATGTGTCTGTGTGTGTATATGAATGTGTGTCTATGCATGCATGTCTGTGTGTGTGTGTGTGTGTGTGTGTGTGTGTGTCTGTGTGTGTATCTGTGTGTCTGTGTGTGTATATGAATGTGTGTCTATGCATGTATTTCTGTGTGTGTGTGTGTGTGTGTGTGTGTGTGTGTGTGTGTGTGTGTGTCTGTACATCTGTGTGTGTATATGAATGTGTCTATGCATGTATGTCTGTGTGTGAGTGTGTCTGTGTGTGTATGTGTCTGTGTGTGTATATGAATGTGTGTCTATGCATGCATGTCTGTGTGTGTGTGTGTGTGTGTGTGTGTGTGTGTATCTGTGTGTGTATATGAATGCATGTCTACGCATGTATGTCTGTGTGTGTGTGTGTGTGTGTGTGTGTGTGTGTGTGTGTGTGTGTGTGTGTGTGTGTGTGTGTGTGTCTGTGTCTGACTGTACATGTTTCTGTGTAGCAGGAGTTGTGAAGCAGATACAACAGTTGGATACATGGGACTCTATAATATGATAAGCATAACATCATTCAATAATCTGTCCTTCTCAGACCTCTAAACTGTACAGATTTTCGCAGAATGTCCAGATTTGTACCTCGTATTTTTCATCCATTTTTCATAAAATTGTGATTTTCTGGCAAATTAGTGGCAATAAAGACTGAAGTTAGAAAATAATGACAGACATTTGCATTTCAGACTTCATACTCTTCAGAAAACGTATGCTAATGCAATGCCTGTTCTATGAACTTTCTAACTATATAAGAGCAATATTTAAAAACTCTCCCTATTTTTGGACATTTGTCCCACTTTTAGTTATGGCTTTCCCAGATTTCTTGCTCTGCGAGGTTAAGAGGTATGGTCCTCCTGGATACAAATCCCATCCAGGTTCTTACTCCCTATCACTTAAAATGGATTCCCTGGCCACAATATAATGCCCCCTTTTCCTGACATGCAGAGGTGCCTCTGTATATTCAGAATAATCCTATTAAGTGCTTCCTCCCCAAAGAGGAAGAACCTGATGGCTTTGGAGAAATGAAAGAGTTTTGTTGCATGAAGGGGAAGAATGAGCATATATCTTAGTGAAGCTGGAAGAAAAGGTCGGCAGCAGCGGTCCGACAACATTACCAGAAGGATACCTGTGTATCCAGTATGTACGCTAACTTAACAGCAACGTAATTCTTTTCAACATTTGAATAATTCACAATAAATTCCCAACTTAAACAACACACAGTTGACTTATAAAATATATACCCTCCTCTAAATTCTAATCAATGTGCATTTTGGTGACTTCATCTGTATTCTTACAGTAGCTGATACCATTTGCAAGACTGCAACATCTCCACTATCCATCCTAGCCTTTCAGTTGGCTTAAAGAGAACCTGTGCCAAATAATGAGAGGGTTTTTTTTTACTTCTAAAGGGGGCTATCTTCCTTCTTTTTGACGGCGTAGAACCCAGGATGATTTAAGAATTAGGGTTACCTTTTGTGGTTCACAAAAATGCTTACAGCATCGTTGTGTGGAAATCAAACATGCAATTCCATTACGAACTAACAACAGACTACTTGTTGATTGGGATTCAGAAAGATTATCACCACTAGTAATGACTGGGCAATATAGGACTACCCAATAGTATGATGGTCATAATCTGTGAGTCAGAGAGACAGTAATACCACACCACAAAATGCCTCATTACTATCATGTTATCATATCTCTGCATCACAGACAGCATTGTAAGACCTGACCACACTAGTGTTTCTCCGATCTACCCATTATTCACGACTACACGAGTACAATGGATATAAAAGTGTACACACCCCTGTTAAAATGCCAGGTTTTTGTGATATAAAAAATGAGGCCACAATAAATCATTTGAAAACTTTTCCCACCGTTAATGTGACCTATAACCTGTACAATTCAGTTGAAAAACAAACAAATCTGTTAAGGGAAAAAAATGTAAAAAATAAAAAACGTACAATAAGCTGGTTGCATAAGTGTGCACACCCTTAAACTAATACTTTGTTGAAGCACCTTTTGATTTAATTACAGCATTCAGTCTTCTTGAGTAGGAGTCAATCAGCATGGCACATCTTGACTTGGCAATATTTGCTGACTCTTCCATGCAAAAGCACTCCAAATCTGTCAGAATGCGAGCGCATCTCATGTGCACAGCCCTCTTAAGGTCACCCCACAGATTTTCTACTGGATTTAGGTCTGGGTTGTGACTGGGCGCACACACACACACACACACACACACACACACACACACACACACACACACATATTCACCGACATCCATAGACATGCAGAAGCACACATGCACGTGCAAATTTTCAGACATTCACATGCACAGACTAACAAACACACATGCACACATGCACACACACACACACACACACACACACACACACACACACACACACACACACACACACACACACACACACACACACACATCTAAGCAGCTACAAACAATTTCCTCCAGACAAATCCAAGCTCACTGAACAGCTCATTCAAACACCATGCATGCTCACACACATATGTATGCACACACAAGAGCACACTTACAGACAGACATACATAAACACACACACACACACACACACACAAATACAGAGGCAGCTTCACAAGACTCGCCTCCCACCAGGCAACCAACCAGAGAAATGCAGAAATATCCCCCCGAACAAACACACACACATACACACACACACACACACACACACACACACACACACACACACACACATACACACACAGAATCACACATCCATACAGCTACAGTCATGCTTCTGCAGACACACACACACACACACACACACACACATGGATGTTATGAGCCATTAGTCACCCATAGGAATTAATGTTTTCTTCCTTACATGTAGAATTACTTAGTAGAGTGAATATCACATTATTCTAAAACTGATGTCATTTCTGTGGGACGGGGGGAGGACAGTGCTATTTAACATTAGCTGCACCCCTGGACTGCCACATTTGCATGCAGTGTCTCCAGTGGGACTGTTGTCCATTCCACACAGTGTGCCTGCATAAAGCTGCAGTAGGAGACTGGTCACTGAATTGCTCGAGCCTCTACTATTCTGCAAAAACCTTCTAAGTAAAGGCTTTCCCAGAGTGATAAGTGTGCCTGAGGCCCAAGGGTTTCCTTAACCAACTTTTTGAATTCCTGAAATTCAGTTCACTGTCTGCTTTCATCCTGTCACATTTATATGTTGCCTGTTAAGCATAACATCAGGAATTTTGTTTACTTTTTTTCTTTTTTGAAATTTGTTTTCATTAAACACAAATAACACAAGTATTTCTCTAAGATACAGCACCTTAGCTGTTTAGTCCAGTTTAGAAGTCCAGTTACAGAGCTTAAGTAACAAGCATACATTCTGTTTCACGTACTGAGGGTACACTTTATATTAGACTACAACAGGAATTTTTAATTTTCAATTCCAAAAACGGTGGTATAGTCTGCAAACAACACAAAGCAGTATTATGATCTGAACTGTGCTGTTTGTACAGAATCTCATAAAATACTAGTGATGGTATTTCTCTTTGGACAAAGATTTTCATTTCCTTATAATGCTGACTTTGTGAAACACAAGCATTGCTCACACAGCTGAATACAATGTGCATATGCCACTGATAAAATCAATTACTAAGCAGAAATCTAGAGGTTATTACTTCCAGTGCGACTAGAATCACGTCACAGACTGGATGTATTCATTTTACATCTGATATTGTACATGACCTCTATACTAGTGAAATTATGTTATATTCTGATGCTCACTTTCCACACAGAACTTTAATTTTCATTTAAATAATATGCAAAAAGAACTGATGAATAGCTGGAGATTGCTTCTCAGCAAAATACCATTTATCAACTTACTTGGAAAATACTCATAACAGTATTTATTGTGTGTGTGTGTGTGTGTGTGTGTGTGTGTGTGTGTGTGTGTGTGTGTGTGTGTGTGGTAAGTGAGCAAAATACACTTACTTCAAACAATGATACTGTTGAAGCGATGCACCTCAAACAAACAAATAAAAAAAGAACAACAGCAGTCATCCCTTTGTACAAAGGTGGGCCATCTACAGACCCTGGAAACCACATACCCATAAGTCTGACTAGTCTCATATGCAAAGCCATGGAAATGATCAATAATGACATAGTAAACCTCCAGACACTGGACCCAACCCAGTCTGGTTTTGTTAAGGGCAGGTAATGCTTTGGTTTTGTTAAGGGCAGGTAATGCTTTGGTTTTGTTAAGGGCATGTAGTGCTTTGGTTTTGTTAAGGGCAGGTAATGCCTACTCAGCCAGGTGAACTTCTTAGAAAAAGTCCCCAAAGCAATGGATGAGGGCAAAATGGCTCACACTGCCTACTTTCACCTGGCCAAGTCATTTGTCACAATACCCCACTTGGGCATTGTTGACAAATTCAAGAGGTTAGGTACAAGCTCTTATGTCACACAGTGGATAGATGGCTGGGGAGTCCACCATTACAAAGAGGCCATTCACAAGTGGAGCCCCTCAAGGATTGGTCCTGAGACTGCTCCTTTTTGGAATAACTTCTCTGACGTCAAGGCAAATGTCAAGGGTCTCTGGCTGACCAACTTTCCAGATGATTGCAAATTAGAATCCCCCGATGACACAAAAGCCAAGAAATGCATAATAGTATCCTTCAGGAAGTCACCCACCCCTGGTTACTATCATATTGACAACACACCGCTTGGAGCTGACCCAGTAGTCAGGGACTTGGGGACACACATAGACAGTAATCTTGCCTTTGACCATCACATGTCTACAGTAGGGAAGAAATAATCCTATGTTGTGTAACTTATAAACAAAGATATAACATCTAGGTCCAAGGAGTTAATTGTTCCACTGTATTCAGCATTCATCAGACCTATCATTGAGTACAATGCCCCCTTTGGTATGTAGCTAACCAGGCACATCCAACAATTGGAACATCCACAGAGGTCCCTCACTAAAAGAATACAGGGCGTAAGTTAACATGTCCTAAGCAGACCGCCTCAAAGCCCTATCCCTGTACTCCATCTTCTACAGGCTGTTGAGGGGGATGGACCTCTTGCATATCTACAAAACAGTGAGCACTAGAATTACCGATTCTAATGACTTAAAACTTGCCTGTGATATAAATAGGACCTGCTGGACAGACAGGTATGCATCCCAGAGACTACCCCATCTATGGAACAGGCTCCCCATTCAAGTGAAGCAGAGTTCCTCCCTAACCTAATTCAAGTGTTACTTGGACAATTTGATGAGGAACATGAAATTCATCCCTGATTTGTCACCTATGTCTCTGATGGACACAGGCAGCTTGTAAATGGTTCATCTCCCAGGGCGCTACTTGTAAATGTTTCATCTCCCAAGCCCCTGCTTACACTTATCAAGGTACCAGACCTTGTCAGAAATTTGGGATGCATGGCTAGGCTTAGATAAGCCCTAGTGGTCATTAGCCTAGTAACCACCTATGGTTCTATAAGTGTTTTTTTTTTTTTTGCATCAGGGAAAGCCCCCTACATTCCTGCATGGAGGACTGCTTCTTCTGTAATTTAATGCATCACAAGTGAGGTCACAGAGTGAGAGATTGGCATAGTGGTTAAGGTGTTTACCTTATAGGCACAAAGTGCAGAGTTTGATTCTCACAGGAAGTAACTGGCTGAGCTTGGAATGGCCCATAAGGACAGTTATCCTGGTGTTAATCAATTTTTCAGGGGTAGCTGGTGTTGATTACAAACGCACTCTGTTCATAAAATCGTTCTGCAAACTATCCAAAAAAGAACAGATGGGATTACTTGAGATTAACATGGCTAGGCTTGTAAAGGCTCTAGGGCCTCTTGCCTAGTAACCTCCTATGAACCTATGAGAGAAAATGGAAAATTCTCATAACTGTGGTATTGAATTATCCCACACAAATAATGGACTTCCATTCACTGTTTCTGAGCTGCATTTCATTTGATCACTTTAATTCAAATGAAATACATTTGAAAAAATGCACTTCAAACAACTACAGCAGACACATATCTATCTATCTATCTATCTATCTATCTATCTATCTATCTATCTATCTATCTATCTAATCTACCTATCTATCTATGTATTTCACTATCTTTCTACCTATTTATCAATCACTCTATTTATTTATATACGTATCTATATATCTATCTTTATATATATATATATATATATATATATATATATATATATATATATATCAACATACACAGCTGGTTTGGATGGTGCAGAAACATCATGGGCCAAAGACATTGAGGTGGAACAGAAAAAATCAGTGGCTGTATCACAACCTCCTGACAACAATAAACCCAGAATACACCAATGCAGGCAAACCAGTGGCAGCTAGGAGCCCTGCTGTGCAAACAAGGATAGTGCAGTGTCACACAAAACAAACATGATTAGGCTATGTTGGGCCACATTATGTATAAGACAACTCCACTTACACCACAAAGAAGAGCACATGGCATTGGCCACGGTTGTCATGATGTGCACAAGTGCCTACGGAAACAATGACACTCTGTGTTATGGGTAACTTCCCTCTGCTAAGTGATAGAGGTCCATGTATATGACCACAACCTATGTCCACTCTATGTAGACATTATAATTGAAAACTATAGGCTTCCCATAGCTGGAAAGGTGTGTGACTGTGATGCTGACACCTGGATGGAGTTGTTTGTTTTGACCTGCCAATGGAGGCTATATGCATCAACATCCCATAATGAGGAATGGCAGAGTGTTGTAAACCTCCAGATAGAGGTGAAAACTGTGTACTTTAAAATGAGCAAACCGACATGGCTGTCTTAGGCATACACCTCACCATGTTTCCAGAAAACTCCACAAGTCTGGGTAGTGTTGATATCAGTGGCAATCTTTCAGCAAGACGATGGAAAAGGAAGCAGTGTGTCACCGCAAATGTCATAAATCAATCATTACAGAGTCCCTGGAATCCATGAGCCCTTATGTAGCTGCTGGTAGTATTGGATGACAGCCTCATAATCGTTAGGTAACATGACAATAAGCTCAGTGTTGGACAAGGTGCAAGCAGATTGTGCCTGGCTGACAGTCTGGCACATCTATGATTCAGACAAACAAACTAAAACCGCCAAATAAACTGATGAAACGAAAACCACAAAGAAAACAGTCCGCAGGTGATGATTCAATAAATCCAATAGGTGAAAGTAATCACGATGTAGCAGGTATATTGTAAGCACTTTATTAACAAGAACTTTCAGAAGGCTTTGTATCCTTCCTTCATCAGACAAAACAGTAAATGCCAGGGAAAAACTCATTTAAATATACACTTGTTAACCCTGTTAATGACCTCATACATTGAGGACCCTCCTACATTAAAAATACATCCATTTTAAACTATCATAGGAAACTCATAAAAAATCATAAAACTCTTGCATAATGAATTGTGTATTAAGTTGTCCATAAATAACACATTAGAAATAAAGTACAGTTTTGTACCTACCATAAATGTAGATGTCCGAATTGGATAGCATCTGCAGTCATAACAACTGGGTTGTCCTGTCGTCAGGCAGCCCTTCAGTCGGCCGGATTCCAAAGTCCGGGACCGGCTTCGGCTGATGTCGCACTTCACCCGACGTCATCTCTGTTGGTCTTCGGGTATATAAGCATCAGCCGACGCCATTTTCTTCAGTGTTTCTTGCCCCAGATGCCAGAAGCCCTCTAGAAGGCTAAAAATTTTGGATAGATGCCAATGTTTCCAAAAGATAGAGGTAAACACAAAAATAAGCATGTATGTGCATAAATACAAACAAATACACCATGAAAGAAGTCCCCCCACTAGCTAGCTATTAGAAGGGTAAACACCCTAGGAGTACCACAGAGGGAAAGGAGGGAGGGTAATCCTGACTGCAGATGCTATCCAATTCGGACATCTACATTTATGGTAGGTACAAAACTGTACTATGTCCTTCATGGATGCATCTGCAGTCATAACAACTGGGTAGAATACCATAGCCAACTAGGGGAGGAGGATAAAGGTAGATTATGGTGTGTTTAGGATCCCTTGCAGAACAGCAGTGGCAAACCCTGCTCGGGATCTGGAATATAGAGGTAGATTATAATGCTTGGCAAATGTATGCACGGAGGTCCAAGTAGCCGCCTCAATAATGTCTTTGGTAGCCACTCCTCGTAAGAAGGCTGTGGTAGTGGCTGTTGCCCTTGTAGAATGAGGTCTTATGTTCTGTGGAATTTGCTTTCCATGGAAGGAGTAACAGAATCGTATGCAATTTCCTATCCATTTGGAGATTGTCTGTTTGGAAATAGCTTTTCCTTCCCTTCCTGCTGCATAGGCTACGAAAAGTTGGTCAGTCTTTCTGCTATTTTTGTTCTGTCCAAGTAGTAGCGTAGCTGTCTATGTACATCCAAGGTATGCAGTATTCTTTCCCTCTGTTTTGTGGGTTGGGGAAGAAGGTAGGTAGGTGGATTGCCTGGTTTAAGGACACTCTGGATACCACCTTAGGCATAAATGTAGGATTAGTCCTCATGGACACTCTATCTTGGTGGAAGATTAGAAAGGGTTGCACTGCCATTAAGGCCTGTAGTTCTGAAACCCTCCTTGCTGAAGTAATTGCCAGTAGGAAAGCAGTTTTCCATGACAGGTGTTGCAGGTCTGCTGTTGCTGCTGGTTCAAAAGGTGATAGAGTCAATTTTTCTAGCACAAAGTTCAAGTCCCAGGCTGGTAATGGTGGTTTCCTTGGAGGTTTTACATTCTTGATTCCTCTGAGGAACTGCCTGAGCAAAGGATGTGAAAAACAGGTGGATCAAAGCTGTATTCTGCTGAAATAGCTGATGCATGAATCTTGATGGAGGAATAGGACAGGCCTGAATGAAGTAGTTCGCCAGATACTCCAGAATGTTGGGCATATCTATGTTTGATACATCTTTACCTCTTTCTGAGCTCCAAATGACAAACCTTTTCCATTTCCCAGCATAGTTTCTTCTTGTTGAAGGTCTGCGTGCTTCAAGAATAATGTCTTTAACTCTTTGTGAAAGCTGTGGATTAGCAGCTGCTATGTGATGTTCCATGCAGTCAGTTGCAACGCTTTTAGGTTTGGATGCATGGTGCTGTAGTTGTTCTGAGTTAGCATCAAAGGCATCAGGGTATTGGCCACATATTGTTCCGAGACATGCTCCTCAGCAGTGGGTACCAATGTTGTCTTGGCCAGTTTGGAGCTATCAGGATTATCCTTGGACGTTCCTCCTTGATTTTTAGTAATACTTTGTGTATCAAGGGAAGAGGTGGGAATGCATATGCTGTTAGTCCTTTCCAGCTGAAGGAGAGCGAGTCCACTTTCCATGCTAGTGGGTGGAATGTCCTTGTGCAGAATTTTTGAGCTGGTGATTGAGAGGTGATGCGAATAGATCTATCTGAGGCATTCCCCATTTCTTCGAGATGGTCTTGAAGATGTCCGGTGCAGCTGCCATTCGTGGACATCCGATGTAGTCCTGCTTAACATATCTGCTAGAGAGTTTTCTTTTCCTGGTACAAATATTGCCTGTAACTGGATGTTGTAGCTGAGTGCCAGGGTCCACAGTTCCAAAGTCATTCTGCATAGGGGTAGGAATGAGTGCCTCCCTGTTTGTTGATGTACCACATGACTGTGGTGTTGTCTGTCCTTATCATCAACTGGCCTTCCTTGAGAAATGGTCTGAACTTTTGGATTGCCAGTTTTACTGCCAGCATTTCTTTTAGGTTGATGTGCAGTTGAAGTTGGTCCTGTGTCCACAATCCTTGCACGCATTTGTCCAGCATATGTGCCCCCCATCCCAGGTCTGAAGCATCTGTTGTGATGGTCTGGCTTGCTTGACCTTTGCGAAAGGGCAGGCCTGGGTTTGACTGGCATGCGTGAGCCCACCATAGGAACTCCGGTTTTAAGCATGGTATTAGTGGGATTTCCGTTTCTAGGCTGTGTCTGTGTTGGGACCATAAATTCTTTAGGTACCACTGAAGCTTTCTCATATGTAGTCTGGCAAATGGAACCAAGATTATGCATGATGCCATGAAACCCAAGGCCTGCAGTACCTTTCTTGCTGTTAACTTGTTCAGATTTGTTAGTGCCAAGAAGTAAAGAGGGAGTTGTGTTTGTTTTTCTGTAGTTAGGAATGCCATTTGTCTTACTGTGTCCAATTCCGCTCCCAGGAAAGTCCTTGTCTGGGATGGTATCAGCCTTGACTTTTGTAAATTGACTGTGTATCCCAGTGCTTGAAGCAAGTAAATGACCCTTTGTAAATCTGTTGTCAGCTTGCTTTTGTTGTCCCCTTGTATCAGACAGTCGTCCAGGTATGGATAAATTTGAATTCCTGTAGTCTGCAATGGGCGATTACTGATGCCAGGCATTTTGTGAATACTCTGGGCGCAGTAGATAAGCCAAAGGGCAATGCTGAGAATTGATAGTGCTCTGATCCTGCAAGAAATCTGAGGTATCTTCTGCAGATAGGTCGAATGGGGACGTGCAGGTATGCCTCCTTGAGATCTAGAGTTACCAGCCAACACTCCTTGCCCAGCATGGGAAGAAGTTGCTGTAGGGTCAGCATTTTGAATTTTGGGACAATGATGTAAGTATTTAGGTAGACAGGTCTAGAATTGGTCTCCAACTTTTTCCTTTCTTGGAACTAGGAATAGTCTGGAGTAGAACCCCTTTCCTTGCTCTGCTGTTGGCACTTTTCCACAGCTCTCATGTTTGCTAATTCCATTATCTGTTGTAGAGCCTCTGTTTTTGATTTGGAGGTAGGTTTGGCATTCCTCTTTGACTGGTAAAGTGTGGAAGTGGAACCGTAACCTTGATCTATGGTTCGTAAAATCCACTTGTCCTTTGTTATGTGGTGCCAGTTTTTGAAAATAAGGTTTGCTTTCCGCCTAGCGGAGCTGCTATTTGTTCCCTGGTTGGCGGGTTTAGGTTTAAGTCACTGTGGCTGTGTTGATGTAGAGGCAGGTGTTGATTCTGTGCCTCTGTTGTTACCTTGCCACTGTCGTCCTCTGTAGGCACCTCCTCTGGATTGGTTTCTGCCTCTGGAACGTCTATTCCTGCCCCTTTGCGGTCTTCTCGAGTCAGCAAAGGACCAATTTTTGGCAGGCCAGTTCCTGCTAAACCTTGGGCGTTGAACCTGCAAAAATTCTTTAACTGTCTGGACTGATTTTGCCTTTTCTTCCATTTTCTTCATAACCTGCTGGGCAGGTGTACCAAACAAACTTGATTTATCCATAAGAGCATCAAGCAATTTAGATTTAACATGATCCGGTAAAGCTTGCTCCTTTAGCCATGCATGCCTTCTAATTACTGTGCCAGTCATGGCTGATCTAAATGAAGCCTCCAGTGCATCATAGCCACATTTTAAAGAATGGTTACTAACCTGCTGTATGTTATTTACCATTTCTAATACATAATTCTTATCAAGAGATTCATCAGTGGTTAGCTTTTTAGTTAACTGATCAAGCATAAACTCTTGGTATTGTATCATGTGAAACTGACAATTTAAAGCTCTAGCTGAAAGAGTGGCTGAAGTGTAAACTTTTTACCCCATCTGTCTAATGACCTTGCTTCCCTTTCAGAAGGAACAGGGTTTTAGCTATGGTCGCTGCTACTGCCTTGGGACCCTGGGATATAGTTTCGGGTCTGCAAGAGGGGCCTTGTAGAGGTGGTGATGAGTATCTGGCACCCTGTAAAATCTGTCTGGTTTGGCAGGGGCTGGGGTAAAGAATCTGGAGCTGAGCAGGCATCATTGAAAGCATCATCCACCACAGAGAGAACAGGAGGGATAGCTAAGGGCCTGTGCTGTGGTAGGTGCAAAAAAGTCCTAAGTCTTTTCCTGGAGTCTGAAAAATCCTGTTGCTGCCATTGGAACTGTTCTCGCATGGCATGCAAGGTTTCCCCAAAGGAGAATTCTTCTGGAGGAAGCAGCTGGAATGGATTCTTCAGCATCAGAATCTTCAAAATTGGAGAAAGGAGCCTCTGGCTGGTCAGTTATGTCTGATTCATCAGCAGAATCATCAGAGGACACTGGCTCAGGGGGCTCTGCCCTAGGTCTCTTTTCTGGGGCTGAGAGGCCCTGTCTGGGTGAGATTGAGATCCTCTAATTAATGAAATTAAATCTTCTGCCAAGGTAAGCATTTGAGAACTGGCAGAGGGCCTGGTGGAAGGGGTTTAACAGGCACTGTTTTAGTAGTCTTGGCTGCTTTAGCCCTGGCGAAGGCCTTAATGGACATGGCTGCTGGAGGCCTAGCAGCACCACGTGCTGGGGTAGAGACATCCAAGGGAATGGTGTCTGATAAGTCAGTGGTAAGCACCGTAGTGGGTAAAATTTCTGAGGCCGATTCAAGAGTGTTAGCAGGGACCTCAGTTGTAGTGATAGTTTCAGGTGTAGTTTGATCAGTTTTCTCGGTTTCGCCGAAACCGAGACACTCGCGTTTGCTTAACCATGGTTTCGCCGAAACCGCGGACCGCGAGTGTCGGTCTTTTTGCGTTTTTGGCAGAATGCGAGTCGGAGGGTCCGACGGCATAATGTACGCAAAGTCAGAACCGAAAACTGTTCTGCAAACTCTGACCGACGCCTAAGCGTTCGTCGGTTGAAAGAAGCACAGGACGAACAAGCTGCTACGCCGTGGGCTGGGCCTAAACAGGGCAGGCAGTAAGAGTGGAAATCTTTATGAGGTATTTGTTTCCCACAGGTTAAACAATTATTAACTTTTTCTGACATCGGCTGAGGCAAGAAAGAGTCCCCAACGGGGTACTTAGCTTTAGAAGTCTTCGAAGTAGTATTCGGTAGAAGTAATCTCTGGATCCGACCGACCGGCACTTGCGAACAGCTTCTGCTTCGGGCGCCACGCGGCAAGAAAGACTGAAGAAAATGGCGTCGGCTGATGCTTATATACCCGAAGACCAACAGAGATGACGTCGGGTGAAGTGCGACATCAGCCGAAGCCGGACCCGGACTTTGGAATCCGGCCGACTGAAGGGCTGCCTGACAACAGGACAACCCAGTTGTTATGACTGCAGATGCATCCATCATGTAATATGCTAAAAATATATACAATAGTTTATTTGGGGGGGTTTTAAACTTTTATATTTTTACATTCGAGCATACATAATAGGTTATATAGTATACATGATAGGCTTATACATCAGTCTGCTGCCTTTAGGGGGGTGTTCAGATCCTAGTGATTTTAGTTTTTATAGTTTAGTTATAGGTCATGGTTTCAGTCTAAGAGTGTTTTTGACATATGTTTGTATATTTGCACTTTTGTATATATGTATATATATATATATATACATATATATATATATATATATATATATATATATATACTATTGTATATATTTTTAGCATATTACATGTTATTTCTAATGTGTTATTTATGGACAACTTAATACACAATTCATTATGCAAGAGTTTTATGATTTTTTATGAGTTTCCTATGATAGTTTAAAATGGATGTATTTTTAATGTAGGAGGGTCCTCAATTTATGAGGTCATTAACAGGGTTAACAAGTGTATATTTAAATGAGTTTTTCCCTGGCATTTACTGTTTTGTCTGATGAAGGAAGGATACAAAGCCTTCCGAAAGTTCTTGTTAATAAAGTGCTTACAATATACCTGCTAC
Organism: Protopterus annectens; assembly: GCF_019279795.1. Taxonomy (NCBI): domain Eukaryota; kingdom Metazoa; phylum Chordata; order Ceratodontiformes; family Protopteridae; genus Protopterus; species Protopterus annectens. The sequence goes on along the minus strand of NC_056748.1, from coordinate 152,890,364 downwards.
ATCGTGATTACTTTCACCTATTTGATTTATTGAATCATCACCTGCGGACTGTTTTCTTTGTGGTTTTCGTTTCATCAGTTTATTTGGCAGTTTTAGTTTGTATGTCTGGTATGGCCAACGAAGGAAGCAGCTTAACGCAGGATCCATTGTTTTCTCAGGACTATATGGGAGAGGCTGACAGCGGAAACGCTAAAGAAGTGGCCGACGAGGCGAAGGCTGACGGCAACTTAACAACTTTGATTCAGCTCTTATTGGGCAGGATGGACACGCTCACCCAGCGTATCGACCAGCTGGATAACGCGACTGGATTGAATAGTGCTTACCAGGGTCGCTTTAAGGACACTGAGGTAGGGCGTAGCACCAGTAATATAGCAGCAGGAGCTACGACCCAGAACAAGGCAGCGCGACATACAGGAGGCTTGGGAGGTGTTAATGTGACCGATGTGAGTGCTGAGATGAGTAACCGGAATTCCACCTCTAATATTGAATCCAGTATACCACCAGGACAAGGGCGTATGCTCACGAATAACATCGGATCCACACAAGGTACTGTACCGGAAAATGGCATTCATGATTCAGTACCTACTGTTGATCTGTATCTTAATAAGAACTTTTTTAGTTCTAATAACAACAGAAGTGAGTTGGAGCCCTCTGTAGGAGCTATGTGTTCCGCGTTGAACAATATTAATACATTAATCAGCGATTTTGACTCTAGGCTCTTCAAATGCAAGAAATTGCAATTGGAGATCGCCTACCTGGAAGAATGCCTAGAAAAGAAGATTGTGCCCAAGGGCCTTAGGCAATGGCGCTTCCCGGTAGGTTTAATTGAAGGGTCTCACTTTCACATGCAACTTCTTGATCTATTCGACAGACAGAGTTTCGAGTTCATTAGAATGCTCATAGAGCATTATGGGCAGCAGGTGGAAGGTTTTAGAGTGGAATTAGCTGGTATGGAACAGAAAATAAAAGAACATCATGATTTTTTAAGATATAAATATGATTATGCTCGTATTTTTACGAGCATAGAGGCTACTACCAATAAACTGTGTGAGAACAAGAGGAAGAAAATAAAGAGGGATGTGCAACAGTATACTACTAAAACAGCCTATCCTAAACCTCCACAAATTGGTGAAGTAAAAAATAAGAATAAAAATAAATTCAATAGATTTCTTCCTAAAACACATAGACATGACAACCCTAGAGTGGGACAAGAAGTACAATGTTTAGATGAGTTTTTAGAAGAGGATGACAACACAAATCATGTGCCTATTGACTGCGGGCTTGAATTGGATGACGAACATGGGTTAGTAGGGCAAACTGACGAGACGGATGCTGTTTCTGGACGACAATTGGATGTTCCTAATTATGAGGCAGATGCTACAGGGGTTGAACATAATCAGGGTTTTTGGCAAGGCCGGAACCCACATCAAATGAACTTGAGGTCGAGCAAGACTGTGACGACGGGGACAAATCTAAGGAGCAGACAGAATCAGGGGAGGAAATGACACCTTTGGAAGGACATCCTACTATAGTATACAGTACAGAAGGTGATTTTAGGATTTTCAATTACACTACATTAAATATCACCACTGAAATGGTTGACTTTTTCTCCAAGGGCCTGACTTTTGTCCCGGATTCCCATATGGATTTAGTCAAGACAGTTACTGACCTCAAATTGTTCGTACGTAAATTAAATTTAACAACTGTTTTGGGTAAAGGTTCATCATTAGCTAACCCCTTTAGAATAGCTAGTCTGTTTAACCCTCCTCTGGTTAATAACTTAAGAACATTTGAAAAGGCGTGTGAATTGGATCTAAGACATTTGGCAGCTAACAGGATGTATAATGTCAAAAACAAACTTAACATTTCAGGGGAGCAGCGTGATTTTTTGTTTTTAATCCAGGATTGTAATATACGGGTTATGAAACCCGACAAAGGTAATGGACTCATTTTTATGAACCAAAATGATTATGTAAATGAATTAACTTCACACTTGAGTACGGGGCCTTATGAGAATATTAGTTTGAACGAAGTAAACAAAGCTCACAATAAAATAAGAACCACAATTGAAGATTTGTTCTTAGAGGAGTTTATAGATCATGACATACATTCTTATTTGAGTGTGTTGGCACCTAGAATGCCTTCTTTTTTTGGGGCCCCAAAAATCCACAAGTCCATTAGTAAACCCCCGTTTAGACCAATTGTAGATAGTAGGGGGTCTATTTTAGTTGCTTGTGCTAAATATGTGGATACTATCCTTAAGCCACTTATTAAAACAGAAAAGCAGATTTGCAAGGACTCGTGGAATTTTTTAGAGAACATTAATAAAATACCTTTTGACCCAAGTATTACTTTTTTGACTGTAGACATTAAAGATTTATATACAGTCATACCGCAACAGCTTAGTTTAGAATGGTTGAGGATGTTCTTAGAAAATAAAAAGGTTTCACAGAATATTATTTATATAACTGAAACTTTATTGGAGTTGATTTTAAAATACAGTTTCTTTAACTTCAATGGCCTTACTTACAAGCAGACGTCGGGGGTTGCCATGGGCTCCCCGTGTGGCGGAGCGTTTGCTAATTGTATCATGGCACAGTGGGAAAACACATTCTTGTTTAATAATGAAGTGTTTAAACAGCATGTCGCCTGGTATACTAGATACCAGGACGACATGTTTTTTCTTTGGAAAGGCCCTTTAGATGGAATAGAGTCTTTCATCGAAGACATGAGGACATTTACAGATTTCTTAGATTTTACGTTTGAGGTTAACACTAATGAAATAAATTATCTAGACATATTGCTCAGTAAAGATTATAATGAATCTAGATTTGTCAGCAAGATCTATCGTAAACCCACTTATTCTAATGGGTTTTTACATTTTAGTAGCTGTCACCCTTACCATCAAAAAAGAGCAGTTGTTAAAGGACAGATGGTAAGGGCAGCACGGATGATCACTAGGGATATAGATTTCGCTGACGAATGTGATAATCTGAGCAATATGTTTGTAAACAGAGGTTATCCCTGGGCCCTTATTATTGAGATTAAGAAAGAGGTTGAGACGAAAAGGCACTCAGGATATTTTAAATCTATTTTGAACCCACATGTTTCCCATACCTTAATGGGTCGGGATGACACGGAAGTGGAGGGTTTGATAAGTGATAAGACCAATTTAGGCATCAGATTTTTATGTACCTTTTCAGTTGACCATCGCTTTATAAGGGGCATTTTACAGAAGAATTGGTCAATCATTAGTGAGGATAGGCATTTGGCCGACATACTGGGCCCTGTACCGGGTATTACTTATAGAAAGGGGTTTAGTTTAAAATCCCTTTTGGAAAGAAATAAAAGAATGGGTCCTAATAGACATAAAGGTATGACTCGATGTGGGACATGCCGTCAGTGTAAAAACACACAAGAAGGAACACAGGTTATGATGAACAAACAGAGATATAAGGTTATGGGTAACTTTAACTGCGCGTCTAGAGCAGTGGTATATGTAGCCTTATGTAACAAATGCCCGGCCTTTTATATAGGGAAGACCGAAAGGGTGTTACGGAAACGCATATATGAACATCTTTATGCAATATCCAAGATGGACCTAAAAAATGCATTAGCTCGTCATGTGATGGAATATCCAGATCATGTATTCCATTTTTCTGTGCTAAAGCAAGTAACAACAGACCAAAATAGTGGCCCTTGGCAGATTAATTTGGAAAAAGAAGAGCTGTTCTGGCAAATTAGAACAGGAGCATATATATATCCTGGATTAAATGAGGCCATTATGTTGACTTGTATACTTAAACATTTGGCCTTAAGGAGATAATTGGCACCCTTATCTTGGCCTATTATTCACCGGCTCCTACTGAGGAGACCTTGCCTAGAGTATAGGTTTTTTATGTGAGTGTGTGTACTGGTATGTGTAATGTGCGTATGGGTATATGAGTGTATGTATGTGTACTTAGGCATATGTGGGTGTACGTCAGTGCACAGGCTTGTGTGTATATATATATATATATATATATGTGTGTGTGTATATATATATGTATGTATATATATATGCATATATATACATATGTGTGTATTTATATTACTTGGGTTTTGGGGGGGGTTAAACTTTTATATTTTTACATTCGAGCATACATAATAGGTTATATAGTATACATGATAGGCTTATACATCAGTCTGCTGCCTTTAGGGGGGTGTTCAGATCCTAGTGATTTTAGTTTTTATAGTTTAGTTATAGGTCATGGTTTCAGTCTAAGAGTGTTTTTGACATATGTTTGTTTGTATATTTGCACTTTTGTATATATGTATATATATATATATATATATATATATATATATATATATACATATATATATATATATATATATATATATACTATTGTATATATTTTAGCATATTACATGTTATTTCTAATGTGTTATTTATGGACAACTTAATACACAATTCATTATGCAAGAGTTTTATGATTTTTTATGAGTTTCCTATGATAGTTTAAAATGGATGTATTTTTAATGTAGGAGGGTCCTCAATTTATGAGGTCATTAACAGGGTTAACAAGTGTATATTTAAATGAGTTTTTCCCTGGCATTTACTGTTTTGTCTGATGAAGGAAGGATACAAAGCCTTCTGAAAGTTCTTGTTAATAAAGTGCTTACAATATACCTGCTACATCGTGATTACTTTCACCTATTGGATTTATTGAATCATCACCTGCGGACTGTTTTCTTTGTGGTTTTCGTTTCATCACATCTATGATTCAGCCTGCGTGCTCCCAACTTGTTTGTAGACAACTGCAACATATGATGGCATTATGGACCCTTGCAATACTGTGCTACTGTGGGTATTTGCACCTCAGATGTGGTGCACTCATCTATCATCTGTTGCCGCTGAAGGGGAAGTACCACTGGTGTGTGGACACCCCCACCAGTGGGGATGGAAGTACCACTGGCACTTGGACACCCCCACCAGTGGGGATGGAAGTACCACTGGCGCTTGGACACCCCCACCAGTGGGGATGGTGAGCACTCATACCATACAGGTTTAGGTTCATCAGTGGATGGGTCCATATCTCCTGTCCATACTGTGGGAGGATGTTCAGTCATGATGGACCACAATATCATCTGACATGTAATGCTGTATAGAATCAATACTAAGGTAGTGCATTGCTCACCACGTCACCAGGTTACAGTCTATATGTTCTCAGATAAAGATTTAATACTTACTTGGGGTATCACTCACCCTGTCTACAAGAGCTGCAGTAAAGAAATGTTACTAAGGTGGTGCATCATTCACCTCGTCACCAGACTACAGTCTACATGTAGTGCAGTATAGATTTGTTACTAGCAGAGTGCACTGCTTACTGTGTAACCAATCTACAGACTACACGTACCATAGTATAAAATTGTTACTAAGGTAGTGTATTACTCACCGTGTCACCAGATTACAGTGTGCATGTAGTGCAGTATAGATTTGTTACTAGCAGACTGCACTGCTTACTGTGTTACCAATCTACAGTCTACACGTATTGTAGTATAGAACTGTTACTAAGGTAGTGCATTGCTCACCATGTCACCAGGTTACAGTCTATATGTGCTAAGATAAAGATTTAATACTTACTTGGGGTATCACTCACCCTGTCTACAAGAGCTGCAGTAAAGAAATGTTACTAAGGTGGAGCATCATTCACCTTGTCACCAGACTACAGTCTACATGTAGTACAGTATAGATTTGTTACCAAGACAGTGCATTGCTCACTGTGTCACCAATCTACAGTCTACATGTACTGTAGTATAGAACTGTTACTAAGGAAGTGTATTACTCAACATGTCATCAGGCTACAGTCTACATGCAGTGAAGTATAGAATTTTTGCTAAGGAACTGTATTGCTCACTGTGTCAACAGTCTACAGTCTATATGTCCTGTAGTACAGAATTGTTACCAAGGTAGTCCATTGCTCACCCTGTCATCTGGCTACAATCTACATGTACTGTACTATATAGCTGCTACTAAGGTAGTGCATTACTCACCCTATCACCAAGCTACTGTCTACATGTAGTGCAGTATAGAATTGTTATTAAGGTAGTGCATTAGTCACCGTGTCACCAGTCTACATGTACTATAGTACAGAACTGTTACTAAGGTAGTTCTTTATTCACTGTGTCACCAGTTTACATGTACTGTAGTATAGAATCATTACTAAGGTAGTGCATTGCTCACCATGTCACCAGTCTATATGTACTGTAGTATAGAATTGTTACTAAGGTAGTGCATTGTTCACCGTGTCACCAGTCTTCATGTACTGTAGTATACAATTGTTACTAAGGTAGTGCATTGTTCACTGTGTCACCCACCTACATGTACTGTAGTAAAGAATTGTTACTAAGGTAGTGCATTGTTCACTGTGTCACCAGTCTACATGTACAGTAGTATACAACTGTTACTACGGTAGTGCATTGTTCACCGTGTCACCAGTCTTCATGTACTGTAGTATACAATTGTTACTAAGGTAGTGCATTGTTCACTGTGTCACCCACCTACATGTACTGTAGTAAAGAATTGTTACTAAGGTAGTGCATTGTTCACTGTGTCACCAGTCTACATGTACAGTAGTATACAACTGTTACTACGGTAGTGCATTGTTCACCGTGTCACCAGTCTTCATGTACTGTAGTATACAATTGTTACTAAGGTAGTGCATTGCTCACTGTGTCACCCATCTACATGTATTGTAGTATAGAATTGTTACAAAGGTAGTGCATTGTTCACTGTGTCACCCACCTGCATGTACTGTAGTAAAGAATTGTTACTAAGGTAGTGCATTGTTCACTGTGTCACCAGTCTACATGTACTGTAGTATACAACTGTTACTACGGTAGTGCATTGGTCACTGTGTCACCAGTCTACATGTACTGTAGTATAGAATTGTTACTAAGGTAGTGCATTGTTCACTGTGTCACCCACCTACATGTACTGTAGTAAAGAATTGTTACTAAGGTAGTGCATTGTTCACTGTGTCACCCACCTACATGTACTGTAGTAAAGAATGGTTACTAAGGTAGTGCATTGTTCACTGTGTCACCAGTCTACATGTACAGTAGTATACAACTGTTACTACGATAGTGCATTGTTCACCGTGTCACCAGTCTTCATGTACTGTAGTATACAATTGTTACTAAGGTAGTGCATTGCTCACTGTGTCACCCATCTACATGTATTGTAGTATAGAATTGTTACAAAGGTAGTGCATTGTTCACTGTGTCACCCACCTACATGTACTGTAGTAAAGAATTGTTACTAAGGTAGTGCATTGTTCACTGTGTCACCAGTCTACATGTACTGTAGTATACAACTGTTACTACGGTAGTGCATTGGTCACTGTGTCACCAGTCTACATGTACTGTAGTATAGAATTGTTACTAAGGTAGTGCATTGCTCACTGTGTCACCCATCTACATGTATTGTAGTATAGAATTGTTACTAAGGCAGTGCATTGTTCACTGTGTCACCCACCTACATGTACTGTAGTAAAGAATTGTTACTACGGTAGTGCATTGGTCACTGTGTCACCAGTCTACATGTACTGTAGTATACAATTGTTACTAAGGTAGTGCATTGCTCACTGTGTCACCAGTCTACATGTACTGTAGTATACAATTGTTACTAAGGTAGTGCATTGGTCATTGTGTCACCAGTCTCAGCCTACATCTTCTGGGATAAAGATGTCATACTAAGGTGGTGCATTATTCACCAGAATGCTTGGGGGTTGTGCCCCCTGATGCTAGTATTCACACTTCCTAACCCCCTGCAGTTCTGTTTGCCTGGTGCTCTCAGCTGCCTCTCAATGGTTGCCCACTCAGCTGCTATGGAGCAATTCTTTGCCTTAACATAGTCCAGCATGTGACTGATATGCTTGCAGCATTGCTGTGTGATTCTGCCCATCAACATCACTGATGCTCTGCAATGTACATTTGTCAGGCCAATGTCTGCCACAGCTCATCCCTTCCCCCTCTCTCCAATATGCACCATTCATGGATCCTGTTAGCAGGTCATCATGTCCACAAAGCTGAAATTGTTCAGCCTCCACTGTCTACTTCATCCTTCAGACATGCAGACACCTATGAAAAGAGTAGGCTGGATACTGCTGGGACTGGTATGATATAACATACTATACTCAAAAGAGCACCTCCTGGGAGTATGTCACACAACAATTGGAAAAGCATACATGGGAACACCTGTCTGCCACACACTGGCACAGATGGGCTCTCTCCTAGGTCAAACCTATTTTTATGTGCACAGACAGTATTCACCCCTGATTTAACCACTGAGAGACATCTGTGGAAACACAGCTATACAGTACTACAGTGGGACAGATGCACATATATTGGCGTACCAGCACTATACCCTAAACCATAGGCAGCAGTATAATGTAAACAGCACATCTACCTGCCCCATAAAAATTGATAGGTGTGTACAGGTTCATGTCATTCAAATAGTTTGGGCTACTTTATTGCCAGTACAACCTATGTACAGTAAACTCTCAGTTAACCGGCACCCATGGGGATTGGCAGATGCGGGATAACTGCACTTTCTCATTACTTGAGAGTTACTATTAAAAATAGGCCTGACTAATACTGTACCCTATATTATGTGTTTGGTTTTACTTGTTCTTAGGTTGGGGAGAGAGGGAATTTATTCCTATCTTCCATTTTAAAACTCTAAAACTCTAAAAATGTAAGGTATGTTTCTGAGGGGGAGGGCAGACAGAAAGTGCAACATATGAAAATTGTACTGTATTTCGTCAATTTTTTTTTTCCTGGTTGCTTGAGAGTTCTAGTTAACTGAGAGTTTACTACAGATATAAGACACACAGACACATACTTTAATACTGCTAGCATTATGTAAACTGGCTTCCTTTACAAGGCAAGCATCCTTAGAAGATAGACAAAGCAAGATTTCCCCACAGTTACTCCTCTAAACACTACAGCCTGTACTTCCGAAACAGCTTCAAGATGTGCACGAGACACTGTTCAAAATGGCAGTGGATGCTCTGATTCAACAACTTTGTATCTCTTTTTCAGAGCATTTAGGCAAATGATGTCAACACTTGAATGAGTAAGCATTTAAAATTCTGAGACTTGTTTGTACAACTTTTAGAAGATTAAGACTGAATGAAAATGCAGGCTTACATATAGTAAGTACGAGACTGCTCGTCTTCTGAAAATGTCTTTTTCTCTGAGATATGATGATCTCAGAGTGCTGCTGTTTGTAAGTTCAGGCAGTGTGGGGAGGCTTGCTTGCAAAGCAGAGGATGCACAGGGGACTACAAAAAATAATTTTAAAGTAGAAAGCAATGTTATACATTTACTGTTCTATGGTTTTGGTCTTTTTTCATTATTTTGGGGCTTATCCTTACAAGTCCCGACATTTCCTGCATGAAGTTTTATGAATCACGTTATTTTGCTTCCATGCATCTGTGGCATGGAGTGCAGTCTGGTGCTTAGGCATGCCTCTGACATCCTGTTACTATGTGTTCATGCAGCAGACAAGTGGAAGTATGTACATCTCCCTACTGTGCAGCTACATGCTACTGTACCTGCCACGTAGAACTCACACTGCCCACATGACCCACAGATACCACACTGTGCAGCTACATGCTACTGTACCTGCCACGCAGAACTCATACTGTCCACATGATCCATAGATACCACACTGTGCAGCTACATGCTACTGTACCTGCCACGCAGAACTCATACTGTCCGCATTACTCACAGATACCACAGTGTGCAGCTACATGCTGCTGTACCTGCCACACAGAACTCATACTGTCTGCATGACCCACAAATACCACACTATGCAGCTACATGCTACTGTACCTGCCACGTAGAACTTATACTGTCAGCATGGCTCACAGAAACCACAGTGTGCAGCTACATGCTGCTGTACCTGTCACACAGAACTCATACTGTCGTCATGACCCACAGATACCACAGTGTGCAGCTACATACTACTGTATCTCCCACACAGAACTCATATTGTCCACAGGATCCACATATACCACACTGTGCAGCTACATGCTACTGTACCTGCCACACAGAACTCATACTGTATGCATGGTCCACAAGTACCACACTGTGCAGCTATATGCTGCTGTACCTGCCACACAGAACTCATACTGTCCGTATGACCCACAGCTACCACACTGTGCAGCTACATGCTACTTTACGTGTCACACAGAACTCACACTGCCAACATGACCCACAGATACCATACTGTGCAGGTACATGCAACTGTACCTGCCACACAGAACTCATCCTGTCCGCATGACCCACAGATTCTACACTGTGCAGCTACATGCTACTGTACCTGCCACGCAGAACTCATACTGTCTGCATGACTCACAGATATCACAGTATACAGCTACATGCTGCTGTACCTGCCACACAGAACTCATACTGTCTGCATGGCCCACAGGTACCACACTGTGCAGCTATATGCTGCTGTACCTGCCACACAGAACTCATCCTGTCCGCGTGACCCACAGATTCTACACTGTGCAGCTACATGCTGCTGTACCTGCCACACAGAACTCATGCTGTCCGCATGACCCACAGCTACCACACTGTGCAGCTACATGCTACTGTACCTGCCATGCAGAACTCATACTAACCGCATAACCCACAGCCATGACTTCACTTCTTGGGAATTATCCACCATTTCCTGAGGATATTTAAGGGAAAATGACTACCTCTGCAAGTACCATGTGGAGATCTCCTGCACTGTGCAGGAAGGATAGTAGGATCATGCTCTTTCTTCTTTGTATCTGGTTCATGAAGCAGCTACTGATGCTATATACTGGTCTTTTCTGTGATACTCTGTGGTGCTAGTGGCAAATAGTGTGAAATGGCCACTATATTTATTGTGGAACTTTGCCGAAAAATCTTACGTGGTGGGGTTATGCTGAATCATTTCAGTGTGACAGCATGATAGCTGGTGTATGTATCCCTTGGTGTACCAGGGTCACATCTCTGTGTAGATTGCTTAATTTATGTAGAAGGCACACACCTTCTGATGCCTAGGACAGAGGTTATGGCACATAGTTATTGGGCTGTGAGTTGTAACTGTTGTTACTTTTACCTGTTGCTGTTCTCTAAATAGAGACATCCACTTATTCTCCTTCTTCTTTTGGCTGCTCCCATTAGGGGTCACCACAGCAGATCAACTGTTTCCATTTCTTCCTGTCCTCTGCATCTTCCTCTGTCACACCAACCATCTGCATGTCCTCTCTCACCACATTCATAAACCTTATCTTAGGCCTTCCTCTTTTCCTGTTACCTGGTAGCTCCATCCTTAGCATACTTTTCCCAATATACCCAGCATCCCTCCTCAGCACATGTCCAAACCAACGTAATCTCACCTCTCTGGCTTTGTTTCCAAACTGTCCAACCTGAGCTGACCCTCTAATATACTGATTCTTAATACTGCCCATCCTTGTTACACCCAATGCAAATCTTAACATCTTTAACTCTGCCACCTCCAGCTCTGACTCCTGCCTTTTTGTCAATGTCACCATCTCCAACCCATATAATACAGCTGGTCTCACTACTCTCTTGTAGGCCTTCCTTTTCACTCTTACTGGTACCCGTCTGTCACAAATCACTCCTGATACTCTTCCGCACCCACTCCATCCTGCCTGTACTCTTTTCTTCACCTCTCTTCCACATTCACCATTACTCTGAACTGTTAATTCCAAGTACTTAAACTCATCCACCTTCACCAACTCTACTCCCTGCATCCTCACCATTCCTCTACCCTCCCTCTCATTCACACACATATATTCTGTCTTAGTCCTGCTGACCTTCATTCCTCTTCTCTCTAGAGCATACCTCCATCTCTCCACGGTCTCCTCCACCTGCTCCCTACTCTCACTACAATTCACAATGTCATCAGCAAACATCATAGTCCACAGGGACTCCTGTCTGATCTCATCTGTCAACCTGTCCATTACCATTACAAATAAGAAAGGGCTCAGAGCTGATCCTTGATGTAATCCCACCTCCACCTTAAATGCATCCATCACTCCTACCGCAGACCTCACCACTGTCACACTACCCTCATATATATACTGCATCACTCTTACATACATCTCTGCCACTCCCGACGTCCTCATACAGTACCACAACTCCTCTCTAGGCATCCTGTCATACGCTTTCTCTAAGTCCACAAAGATCCAAAGCAACTCCTTCTGACCTTCTCTATACTTCTCCATCAGCATCCTCAGGGCAAACATTGCATCTGTAGTGCTCATTCCCAGCATGAAACCATACTGTTGCTCACTAACCATCACCTCCCTTCTTAACCTAGCTTTCACTACTCTTTCCTATAATTTCATGCTGTGGCTGATCAGTTTTATCCCACTGTAGTTAGTATAGCTCTGCACATCACCCTTATTCTTAAAAATCGGCACCAAAACACTTCTTCTCCACTCCTCAGGCATCCTCTCATTTTCCAAGATTTCATTAAGCAATCTGGTTAAAAACTCCACTGTCATCTCTCCTAAACACCTCCATGCTTCCATAGGTATATAATCTACTAGCAGAATAAAATATGAATCATGTCACCTCCTGCATTAGGCATGACAGGCTGGCAGCTAGGCAGCATTAGTTCTATTGATGAATACTGACCAGCACTTTATATACCCATGTCACTGTTAGGGTAAGGTCACTTATGACAAACTTTCTACTGTGGCTCCTCCCTGCAGGTTTGGACCTAAAGTTTTAGGGTATGGACAAGACCAAAGAACATGAATTAAGGCAGCTCTACCCACAGAATATGAGTTAGAGAATACTGGTGTTTGAAGTTTAAAATATGGTAATCTAGCAGGAGTTAAATAAGCATTGTAATTTATCATTAATTGAGTAGTGAAACATTTTTTGACTGGTGCAAATATGATGTTGAACAGCAAGCCTTTTTTAATTTTGTTGTCTTGTATAAAGACTTGATCTATCTACTGACATGTTTTAGAGGATTGGTAATTGTTACTGAATCTATACATTTGAATACATTTATAGACCTTAGATATTGCTTTATCTTGATGCACTATAAGTATTAATCAAATTATTCAAAATGCTAAATGTGTTTATATTTATTGAATTTATATCTTATCTTATAAGAAAAAGGTTTCTAATTCAGTTTATAACCCAGAGACTGCCCATGCCATGGAATAGACTTCCCATACATGTCAAGCAAAGCACCTCACTGGCCCTCTTAAAGAGAAATCTTGATGAGTGGATGGGGAATAGAAAGTTCACCCTGGTGATCACTCCAGTGACTCTACTTGACAAAGGCACTGGGAACTAAGGTCCGGTGGCATGATGCCAGGGTAATCCTATGGGCTAGGCTTGTAAAGGCTCCAGGGCCATTAACCTAGTACACACCTATCAACCTATCAACCTATAAGGTGTAGTGTAGCCTTTAGGTATAGTTCATTTTCCTCTCATATCTTTTATTGAGTATTAGCATTCCTTATATCCTAAATTAGTTTATTTGTTGCTCTTTTTGTCTGTTCAGCATAGACTACATTCAGACCTACTGAATCTGGTTCTGTTTGTTAAAATGAGCACTAAACCAGGTTATCTTTTGTTGGAGATAGCCCCCCTGCACCCTTGTGGCAGGCAAGTGCAGTTAGGACTCATCTGATTGATGGTTGCTGGCATGGGGCTGAGTTTTGAGCTTTTTTAATGGTTAAACTGTTTAATTCAGTGTGGTCAAGCCCCACATTTTCGCATTTTTGTATTTGTTTTAACACAGCTCCACAGAGTTAGGTGACCAGCAACTGTTCTGCTGTATTCATCTGTTTACTTGTGGCACACCACCATGCACCATTATGCACTACCGAACAGTGGGGGTAACCACTGGCTATTATAGACACAAAAACTTCACTAGCTACATTTTCCTATAGAGGCTCCTCATGACTTCAACACTTGGCTTAGTTTCTGGTGTCATTCTAAGGGGATCCAGTTCCTGTCAGCTTGGGACGACATGGTTGACAGACCACGCGGCTTTGCCACAGATGGTCTTCACCTGTTACCTCTAGCCTTTCAGTTACTGGCTAAGACACTTGCCTCCTCCCATACTGCCTTTTTAGGTGAGGTCTCAAGAAAATTTCCAACGTGAAAATATCACTCACAAATAAATTAAAGGTTATGCTGCTAAACGTTAGGAGTTTGAATCAGAAAATGCACTCTCTTGGAGCACTCCTCTTCCTGAAGGATGTTGACATCTGTGCAGTCACAGACACTTGGTTCAGGACCACAGAAAGTACCCTAGCCTTGCAAGGCTACAATGCTTTCCACACTTTCAGACAGCAAAATGACCATCTGAGAACTAAAGGAGGAGAAGCATCTATCTTCATGAAAGATAAATACACCTCTAGACTGGTTAGACAGCAAAACTCCATGGAGTTAATCCAAGTTCAACTAACTATGGGTAAGAATCCCCTTCAAGTCATCATTAGCTATGGGCCCCCTTCAATAAGCCATAATATTCATACTGCTTATTTGGACCTACTTGAGTCAATCAAATTACAACCAATCTAGTCATGGGCGGTTTTAACTATTCCTCCATTGCTTGTGAAACTTATGCAAGTACCACCATGCTTGCACAAAGGTTCTTGGACTTCATAATGCCCTAGAACAAATGGTATGCAACTCCGCAAGGGGCTCAAATATTCTCGACCTGATCCTCACTAACATAGGTGACCACTGCACCACCACAGGTACAGTGGTTAAATTGGATCACAAATCAGTCACTTTTGAAGTAGCTATAACATCTGTACCCCTCTTAGGTGAAATCAGGCTAAAAAATATCACCAAAGCAAATTATACCCTCCTAAGGGATGGCAAAAATAATTTCCAAGCTCCTGTTCCCACAGATGGCATTCACAACTACACAAAGCTATACACAAATGCCCTGTACAATCACTTATACAAATGTATTAACACAGCTGTACCTGAATAGGAACAAAACAAAATCATCAAGAAAAAACACAAGTCTGGCAGACATCTAGCATTACTACGTTATACAACAAGAGGAAGAAGTTGCTGTCTAAGAATATAAAAGAGAAGTCCAAACACTGAAAGAACACCCTCCTCTGCTTGAACAAACAAATAAGACAACTTGTAAAATCCTCTAAGGGCAACTTTGAAAAAAGTGTAGCAACCATAGCTAAGGATAACCATAAGGCATTCTTCAGTTATATCCGTAACCCAAAAGGTAGGACCCAGACATGTGCTGAACTAGCTGTGGATGGCATCACACACACACACTGATCCTGCAAAAATAGCTAACCTATTAGCTAACAGTTCTGGTGAAAATTCCGCTCCCTGTCCCTTCCAAACATTACACAAAGCATTCCCTTTACACCTCCACCACCTTGCATCTCCAAAGAGCAAGTCAATAATGCTCTCTCCAAGAGCCAAAAATGCAGCCACTATGGGACCAGATGGCATCCCAGGTTGTGTTTCAAATGGTCTAAAACATGAGTTAGCAACTCCATTAGGTACTCTCTTCAACCATGGCCTGAGTACTGGTTTTGTCCCTGCTCAATGGAAAACAGCATCCGTCATCCCCCTTCATAAAGGGAGGTACAGCAACAGACCCTGGGAACTACAGACCCATAAGCTTAACCAGCTTTACCTGTTAGACCATGGGACGAATCATCATGGACCTTATAAACAAGGATATAGGTGATCACCAAACCTTTGATCTAACACAGTTTGGTTTTGTCAAGGGCAGACCATGCCTGTTAAACCTGGCAAACTTCTTCGAAAACATCACCAGAGTCACAGATGAAGGCAAATCTGTGCATACACCCTACCTTGACTTAGCCAAGGTGTTCAACACAATACCACATTTGGGCATCATTGATACATTCTCCCAGCTGAATATCAACACTTATGTGGTCAGGTGGGCTGCTAACAGAAAACACTCAAAGTTGGGGACTTTACATCAACCAGCAGACCTGTCTCCAGTGGGGTTCCACAGGGGTCTGTGCTGGGCCCCCTAGTGTTTGGAATATACTTCTCAGAAGTTCATGCCAAAACAGAAGGGCTTTGGCTGACTAAGTCTGCTGACGACTGCAAATTAGGTACAATCACTGAATCCGCAAAAGATGTCAATATACTTCAAGAGGGACTAAAAACCAATGATTGGTGCCAAAGCCATGGGCTCAAACTCAGTGCAAAAAATGTGTTATCATCCCCTTTGTTAAAAGTGATATCCCTGCATACTATCATATAAATAATAACACCCTAAGTAACAACTCAGTAATAAGAGATTTGGGAACCCAAGTTGACTGTAGCTTAAACATTGACCACCATATGCCTACTGTGTTAAGAATAGCATTCTACTTCACACACCTCATTAGCCAAGGCACTGCCTCAAGAGTGAAAGAGGCCATAACTTCCCTGTACTCAACCCTCATCAGGCCAGTAATAGAGTACAATTCTCCCTTTGGTATGTACCTTACTAGGCACCTGCAGCAGCTTGAGATCTCAGAGATTTCTAACCAAGTAAATTCAGGGTCTCCAGCACATGTCATACATTGGCAGATTGAAGTCACTGTCACTGTACTCAGTAGTGTACAGACTACTTAGAAGAGACTTGTGCTTGGCATACAGAGTAATCTGCGACAACATTCCTGGATGTGTTCTACATGAACTACAAAGTGAATTGGCACCACATCTGTGTGCCCTGTTCAGTCACAGCCTCACCTCAGGCCTTGTCCCTACAGAATGACACAATGTTACAGTCATCTCTCTCCATAATAGGGGAACACTATAGACCCTGCGAATTATTGCCCCATTATTTTATTTTATTTTATTTTTATTTTACATTTGTTTACCGGGCTGGTCTGACTGGATATATTTCCATTTTCAGCAGAGGCCCGGGGAGAAAAGCTCCACATAGAGACAAAACACAGTTACGTTATACATAAAAAGAAAAAATAAGTAGCAGGTTAAACAAGATTAATACAGCATTACAGAATTGTACATATATACCCTATAGAGAAAACAATTAAGTTGTAGTTATAAAAATACAAAAATAGAAAGCCTGACAAGTCTTATATGTAAGGCTATGGAGCGCATCATCATGGACCTAATTAACTAGGATATAGGGAATTTCCAAACTCTGGACCCCATGCAATTTGGTTTTGTGAAAGGTTGAGCATACCTGCTCAACCTGGCTGACTTCTTTGAGTCAGTCACCAGAGCTGTGGATGAGGGCACAGCAGCTCATACAGCCTACCTCGATCTGGCCAAGGCCTTTGATACCATTCCCCACTCAGGAATTATTGATAAACTCACCAAACTAGGCATCAACCCCTATATCACTAGGTGAGTTGCAAACTGGCTGAAAGATAGAACCCACAGTGTGAAAGTAGAGGATTCCAAGTCAGACTGCAGACCAGTCATGAGTGGAGTCCCACAGGGATCGGTCCTGGGTCCTCTCCTGTTTGGCATCTACTTTTCAGAAGTCCAGGCCAACACAGAGGGACTCTAGCTGACCAACTTCACGGACAACTACAAGCTGGGAGCTAATATTAACTCCTCAAGTGATGTACACATCCTACAGAAAGGCCTCACTGAGACCAATGACTGGTGTCCAAACCATGGCCTTAAGCTTAATGCCAAAAAATGTGTCATCATCCCCTTTGGGAAAATCTCAGTTCCCACTAATTACCACATCGATGGGAGCCCACTGAACACTGAAGGCGTTATAAGAGATCTGAGGACACAGGTTGACAGCAACCTCTCCTTTGACCACCACATTGCCACTGTGGTCAGAAAGTCCTACTATGTGGCACATCTCATTACCAAGGGTTTTGCATTAAGGAAGAAAGAGGTCATCATCTCTCTCTACTCTTCCCTCATTAGGTCAATCATTGAGTATAATGCCCCATTTGGTATATACCTCACCAGACACATGCAACAGCTGGCAAGGCCACAAAAGTACCTCATGAAGAGGATCCTAGGCCTTAAACACATGTCCTACATGGACAGACTCAAAAAACTCCAGCTATTCTCTGTCTCATATCGTCTACTAAGAGGCAATCTCTGCTTGACTTACAAAGCCATGTCTGCCCTAGCTCTGTTATAAATGCTACATCTAAAGAAATCTTAATCCCTCCACACCACGTGCTCTAGAGACCTCAACCTCATTACCACAATCAACAGAGCATGCTGGAGGGACAGGTTCATAACCCAGAGACTGGCCATGCTCTGGAATAGACTTCCCATACATCTCAAGCAGAGCATCTTACTGGCCCTCTTCAAGAGAAATCTTGATGCGTGGATGGGAAATAGAAAGTTCACCCCGAGAATCACTCCCGTGGCTCTGCTTGATATAGCCACTGGGAACTAACGTCGGGTGGCATGATGCCAGGGCACTTGGGCTAGGCTTGTAAAGGCTTCAGGGCCATTAGCCTAGTACACACCTATGAACATATGAACCAAACCTAATGGAAATTCTGCACATCTGCAAGTCAAATGGGACAATGGTCAGCCACTCCAGGGACCTTAACCTGGACTGCAACATAAATAGTACCTGCTGGAGAGACAGATATGTCTGTCAGAGGTTGCCACTCCTCTGGAATAGGCTACCAGTTCACATCAAACACAGCCTCTCTATGACCCTGTTTAAACATAGCCTGGATGACTGGATGGAAAACCATAAATTCTTGCTGAGGATTTCACCTATGACCCTCCTAGATATGGGCAGTCATTGCTAAGATCTCGAGTTTTGGCAAGATCCTTTATATTGGGTTTCTCTGGTATTATATTGGGTACACAAGGCTAGGCTTATATGACCTTTTGGTGATTATCCCAGTAATCACCTATAAACCTAGAGAAATGTTATAAGTCCATCATTTTATCATTCAGTTTTAACAATGGGTTCTTATTTAATGTTTGAAATAACAACAAAAACTTTAATAACATTGAAATATGAAGTAAGTTCTATTAAGAAAATGATTTAACTTGTAAAGCATTTAAAACATTATGGGGTAAAAACGAAGAGCTAATCTATACGGCCACTGGTTGTGTGTTGGGTCTATATATAAAATATAATCTACTGAAACTACATGTTTTGAGATAGATGCTCCAACATTTACCTAAACAGACGGCCACTGGTTGTGTGTTGGGTCTATATATAAAATATAATCTATTGAAACTACATGTTTTGAGATAGATGCTCCAACATTTACCTAAACAGACGGCCACTGGTTGTGTGTTGGGTCTATATATAAAATATAATCTATTGAAACTACATGTTTTGAGATAGATGCTCCAACATTTACCTAAACAGACGGCCACTGGTTGTGTGTTGGGTCTATATATAAAATATAATCTATTGAAACTACATGTTTGGAGATAGATGCTCCAACATTTACCTAAACAGATGGCCACTGGTTGTGTGTTGGGTCTATATATAAAATATAATCTATTGAAACTACATGTTTGGAGATAGATGCTCCAACATTTACCTAAACAGACGGCCACTGGTTGTGTGTTGGGTCTATATATAAAATATAATCTATTGAAACTACATGTTTTGAGATAGATGCGCCAACATTTACCTAAACAGACGGCCACTGGTTGTGTGTTGGGTCTATATATAAAATATAATCTATTGAAACTACATGTTTGGAGATAGATGTTCCAACATTTACCTAAACAGACGGCCACTGGTTGTGTGTTGGGTCTATATATAAAATATAATCTATTGAAACTACATGTTTTGAGATAGATGCTCCAACATTTACCTAAACAGACGGCCACTGGTTGTGTGTTGGGTCTATATATAAAATATAATCTATTGAAACTACATGTTTTGAGATAGATGCTCCAACATTTACCTAAACAGACGGCCACTGGTTGTGTGTTGGGTCTATATATAAAATATAATCTATTGAAACTACATGTTTTGAGATAGATGCTCCAACATTTACCTAAACAGACGGCCACTGGTTGTGTGTTGGGTCTATATATAAAATATAATCTATTGAAACTACATGTTTTGAGATAGATGCTCCAACATTTACCTAAACAGACGGCCACTGGTTGTGTGTTGGGTCTATATTTAAAATATAATCTATTGAAACTACATGTTTTGAGATAGATGCTCCAACATTTACCTAAACAGACGGCCAATGGTTGTGTGTTGGGTCTATATATAAAATATAATCTATTGAAACTACATGTTTTGAGATAGATGCTCCAACATTTACCTAAACAGACGGCCACTGGTTGTGTGTTGGGTCTATATATAAAATATAATCTATTGAAACTACATGTTTTGAGATAGATGCTCCAACATTTACCTAAACAGACGGCCACTGGTTGTGTGTTGGGTCTATATATAAAATATAATATATATTATTTTGAACAGTGTCATTCATTCGACTATTAAGCAATAGAGGGATGAGTGTGGAAGGTCTAAACCTCCATTAGCTTTGGGGCTATCAGGTTTTCATAGATAATTCTCACTGATTTAGGCTACCATAAACATTTTTTATTCATCTTGAATTAATGTGTTTAAAAACGTTTTAGTATTGGGCAAAATGAAGATGTATAGAAAAAGAGATTTGGGAAGATATTCACAGTTACATTCCTGCCTCCACTGAATATAATAATATAGTTTCTAAGAATTTTGAATATGGTGAATATATTTGTAATGAAGTCTAAAGCATTTGATCTAGGGGCATAATTACTGCATAGTAGAACTGGTTTATCACATGCATTAGTTAATTGTGTTACATAGCACCAATGGCCTTTTGGGTCACTTTCAGACTCTTTAAGGTGATAGCAATATAATTTTTTGATAGGTATAGCAACTCTTGCTTTCTTTTTATTATTTCCAGCTGTGATTTTATGAGATATCCATTTCTTACTGTTATCTAACCAGTGACAATCTAGTAAGTGCGTCTCATGTATGAAAAGGATTTCAGCTTTACATTTACAAACTCAAGCAAAGAAATACTTTTCTTTTGTTGAAGGTTTGTAATCCTCTCATATTCCATGAATTTAAGTTCCAACACATCCAGTATTTATTTAATGGGTTTGTAAATGATAGTGGAACATGTAAAATAATATCCACTGGAACATGATTGCTGTCTCTCAAGAAATCCTGCATGCACAGCTTGTATTTAGTATAAATTCCACCTCTACTTGCTATATTAATTGGTTCTACAATAACAGATTAATTACAATAACTATTGCAGCTGACACAGAAATTGAGTCTTTCTAAGTTAATTGAAGCTATATAAACATAGTTGTAATAAAAAGCAAGAACTGTTAATGTACTCTAATCATAAGTTGTTGTGTCTTTCGGCTTTTCCCGGTTAGGGGTCGCCACAGCGGAACTCTGGTCCGCTAATGATTGGCAGTAGATTTTTACATGCCGAGTTGCAGGAAGAAGGTACGCCCATTCACGCATGTCTCCACACAGAAGACGCTCTAGCTGAGAATCGAACAAGACAACGTCTTACTGTGAGCACCACCACCGCAGTGTACTCTAATCATAAGTGTTTATCTAAATATTTGTGATTAATTCCCCTCACATAGATTCTAAATATCAATAAGTTATTAAACATTTAATATGAAATAATATTATAATGTTTCTTGTTTATAAATGAAATTATAAAATGTCAAATAAGATTGTGTTTATAAAAAAATAGTCTACGAATCATCTTACTCTGGTTCTGTAGCACGTGTTTGTCGAGAAGATGGTGCTACATCAAAAATGCATCTCACCTTGATGACGCTGCATCTGCAAGCAATCTCATACAATAAACATACACTGTTCAGATCATGAATATACCAACTTCGTTTCAAGAGATTATTTGCAATGAAACCATCAATTTTACAAGGAGGACCGCTACAGAATACAAGAAAGTTAATTAGTGGTTACATTGACAACTGTCCAGTTTGTTAGCTCGACTGAACATCAAAATTTCTCGTACTCATGGTTCCCAAGTATAGCCAAGTAAAAGTAAATGTACCCATGGCAGCAGAGATAACCTCTCACTCTGATCAACCCTCAAAAGGGCCACAAAATCTTTGCTCAAGATTTCAGGCATATCATATTCACACAGTCACTTAATGGCAAACTGGACGAGCTTTGAGAACAGTGACTTTGCTTCTTCAGCCGAAGTTAATGAGTATTAGCAGGATAGACGATAAAGAATTTAATTTTCTGCTGTATTAGATGTGTGCAGTAAGGACCTAATTTCTGCCTTGTGTTTTTAATCAGATATGGCAGGTCTT
Organism: Protopterus annectens; assembly: GCF_019279795.1. Classification (NCBI taxonomy): domain Eukaryota; kingdom Metazoa; phylum Chordata; order Ceratodontiformes; family Protopteridae; genus Protopterus; species Protopterus annectens. The sequence goes on along the minus strand of NC_056748.1, from coordinate 152,868,032 downwards.
GTGAAAAGTTGATTTTGTGCCCATTCCAATAGAAATTTCTTTTTCTTCTTGATGCTCGTAGTACTGAGGGTTTTAATGTATTATCAATCTTGGCGTTACTTTCTCCTTGGGTTTTTTAGACCTCTGTGTGCTGTTTCAACTGTGATATTATTTGCT